>NC_027749.1:52719307-52742670 GCF_000695525.1 Brassica oleracea var. oleracea
CCACCGACGCAGCGGGGAATCCTTCCTCGGGACATGCATGCCTTGGTTGGATCATTGATGATTTGGTTTCGCCACACCAATTCACAGCGACTTCACTCTTTGTAGCGTCGCCTCTCGTAGCGGAATCCTTGGCAGTCCTCTCTGCCATAAACTCTGCTCTCGCCCTAAGAATCGACTCCATCACTATCTTCTCAGATTCGCAAGTATTGATCAATACCATCAACAAGAAAGGAATGAAGTTGGAGATCTACAATGCTCTACGGGACATTTACTCTCTATCTACCACATTTAAGTCTATTGTTTTCAAGTTTATTCCTAGATCGTCAAACAACTCTGCAGACCTTTTGGCAAAACAGACTTTATGGGCCTTGAGCCCACTTTAGTTTTATTCTAATGAAATTGGAGTTTGAACAAAAAAAAAAACAGAGCTCATGTTAATAAGAATAAAACAAGTGGTTTAAGCGTATGCTGAATCTCAGGCTATACAGGAACCTTTTATTGGTAGAAATTTGGATTCTTTTATAAAAAAAAATCTCTAGTTTAAGATTAGTCCCATCAAACAACTGCTTGAGAACTTATCTCAATTTTGCTTCATCAGAAATAAGAATGGTTTTCATAGTGTAATTTGTTTACCAACTCATCATTCATTCAAAATGGTTCATTCTGTCTATTCTTCAGTTTGAACCTAACACCCCTATGATTTGATGGCTCATCTACCGCGTAACTGCAGGCTAATAAGTCTTACTCGGACAACTTCAAATGGAAAAGGCAATCCTCAACCATTCAAGTAACCTTCCATTTCTCGATGATCACGAGGAGAAGATTCATTTGATCAAAAGACAAAAACTCTCTTGTTTCTTCATTATTTAGCATCTGTGAGCTTTTTGTCTGAATGGATTATTTTTTGTATGTTATAATAATATGATGATGTTGATGATGACAAACACCTCATCTAAGATTTCTGATCATTTGCTGATCTACTTCTCAATAGTTTCGAATTATTGTATATGAAAGAGAGATATGGTCATGGACGAGTCAATAATCCATAAGAATATAACAAAAAAATTCACAAGACAAAAAGAAGATAGAACAACAGAAGAGAGATATTTGAACAAGACAAAGACTGTCTTTACATGATGTAATAATGTAAACAGAATCGTCGACTGCGATCAGAAACAAGCATCCAAGAGACAGCAACAGCAGAGAGCAGCCAAACTGTGATTTACATATATATAAACAGACCACAAAACATATTATTATTTGGATACTAAAACAAACAAAAGATCATTTTAATTAAAAAAAGAGAGATGAAGGGATCAAGAACATACCATCCTTCGAGCATACCGACTTGTTGCTTTTGCTGAGGAGGAGCTTGAGAGTATTGAGGTGGAGGATAACCTTGAGCAGGGTATCCCTGAGCATATCCCGGCGGCGGATAACCGGCGGGAGGATAACCGGTTGGAGGATAAGCGTCTTTAGGAGGATACCCTTTTCAACAAGAATTCAAGAGAGAACAAAGATTAAACCAGCAGAGACGATACAAACCGAACTAGAGAGAAGATCTATTACCTTGGGGAGGAGGAGCACCAACTGGATACTGTTGTTGATTATACATCTTTCTTCTTCTTTTGAGTTCTTTGAGCTTCTCTTCTTTCTTTTGTTCTCTCTCTTTCTTTCTTTCTTTCTTTCCTTTATATAGTATATATTATTTTGTCAAATTCAAACTTTCTTCTTCTTCGTTTCTAATAGATTAGTCATTTATTATAAAGAAAATTATTCTTAAAATGTCTTTCTTGCATCATAAAGATTTTACGAATAAATTCCTTTGAAAGTTAGGTGATCTATCTGTTGTTGATACTTGACCTTACAACTTTTGTATTTTAGCTGGTAAATCTTAAAGTTAATATGTTTAAAAACCCAAAAAATTAAGCAATTTATCTTAAAAGCTGGTAAAATCTGAAAAATATGTTAAAAACCAAAATACTAAGCAATTTATTATAAAAGCTGGTAAAATCTGAAAGTTATTTTCTTTTTGTCAGCTAAAAAAAAAATAATCTGAAAGTTAATATTAACTATTTAAATCCTTATTTAAAACATGATTAATTTGTTGGCAGATCATGTTTGAACTTAAAATTATATAGTTTTCCTCATAATATAACAACAGCAAGAAAACAAATTAGATACGACCTCCTTTGGTTGAATAAGAAGATGGCTTTTATGATCCACCCACATGCTAGGGCAGGTTTCCTGTGACATCTATAATCTTACTATATACTATACTATTCGAATATTAATATCCATTGAGGACTATAAGAAACAGTGCTCGTTGCATTGTCTACACACAGACATGATACACACAGCTTAAATAAAAGAACCAATTAACATCGTTACTACAAACATCGTGGTAATAACATCGACAAAAGGCTAAAACATTAACAAAATCATCAAAGAAGAAAGTTTACTTTCACACTGTGGAGATTGTCGCAACCTATTGTTGTTTCTCACAAAAAAACATTACACATTAGCTTATTACTGATTTCAGTTTACGTTCAGGATGTTTTAGATAATCACAAATCATCGTTGATTCTCGGTATTCTAATTGGGCTACTACAGTCAAGCTAGGCCCATTCCTCTACAGTTTCATATGGATATTACACTTTCTTAGTTGGCCCATCTGTTATCTCTGGCCTCGAAGTGATTTATACACATGTCGTCATTACAATCATTCTCGCTGAAAAAAGATGACATGCCACTTAAAATAGATAACATGTTTTTAGAAAATAGTAACCTGACATCATATTAATTGTGAGATGTAAAACTTTCTTATAAAAATTTAAGTTTTTTTGCAGAGATTTTAAATATGGTAATAAAAATAACTCATATATCATCATTAATGTTAATTTTCCATATAAATATTAATTTATGGTAAACTATTAAATATATTAATAATTCATATATCACAATTAAAATAATAATACATATGTATATATATCTCACATTAATAAAAATAAACAAAATAAAGTAACACTAATCCAAAAAAAAATTGATAGTTAAATATTTACACATTATTTAAATTTTTTTGTTCATCTTCATCGTTTAAATTAAAGGAATGATCTATAATTTTTTCATAGGCTTCCAAATTTGTTGATTCTTTAATAAAGTTCGGTTAGTAAACGCCTTATAGATGTACATAAACATTTTTCAAAAGATGATCAATAAATTTAACATTTCATCAAAAAAAAAAGATTTTTCAGTTTAACTAAAACAAACAAAGTCTCAAATTTATTAGAATTTATATTTATATGTATATATATATATTTATGTATAAATTTAAAATTAGATGGGAAGATATATATATATATATATATATTTGACACAGTAATATAATTAAAACTATTTTTATAAAATCTAATTTTATCTTTATTGAAATTTAAATAAAATCAAATTTAAATAGTTATACCAAATCAAAAGAAATAAGATTACAAAAATGCGTTTATGATTTTTTATAACAATTGAAGTTAAAATATAAATTAATAATGTTGAAATATAAATCAAAATTTTCTTTTGAAATAAAAAATGTTATGTTAAAAATTATTATTTTTGCGCATGGCGCAGGAAAACTCCTAGTTGATTTTATGTGTGCGTCTATGTAGTTATGACTTGCATGCGATGCATTATGATTTGAAATAAATGTTTTTTTTAATCAATTACTTTCATTTATCAAGCCGAGAAACGGAAAATTCAAGTGATGGTTACAGACTTGTTTCGAACAAAATTTTCTAATTCAAATATTACAACACTAGCTTCGTTCGCCCACCAAACCAACACGTTCCACTAGAATGTCCCAAAATCCTTAGAAAGTCATTAACCGTTTTCAACCGTTGATAATTTATGACTCAAAAGGTGAGGTTTATTTTGTTGCTTCGGATGCGCGTCTTTTCGTGTCATCGCCGGAGTAGCTTGTCTTTGACAATCTCTTCAAGCTTGTTTTCATCACTAACATTAAGAACTGAGACAGAATTGCAACATTAAACAATAATATTAGTACTTTAGTATTAACCTAAGGACGATTATTATTGAAACTGAAGATGATTGAGCCGTTAATTACCTTACCTCTAGTTTTATATTATTTTCCCACAAATTCCATCTATTAAATTATATATGGTCGGTTAATCGGTATTTTCCTGAAGAACCGGTGATTGCTTGCTGTTTATAACTTACATGGGAAAATATACCTACATGTTCGAGCTCTTTTTGCAAAAGAATCTGTATGGCAATTTAGGTTTCCTCAAATTAAACATAATTTAAAGACATTAAACTGATCTCTAAAGGTCGAAAGATGATTCAACTCCTATTTGAAGGCTTATCGGTCTGTAAGACTCCGATTACATTGCTTCTAGTTAACCGAACCAAATTGAATTATGCATCAGTCATTGGCATATTGACTTCTTTAACTATGATTGAGAAAAGAGGCCCGACCAAATGAGCTGCCTAACAAATTTTTAAAGCAACCAAATATGATTACAAATTAATATATTCATAACTATGATCATTTGTCTTTCGTTTAGAAACTTTTTAAGCGCCTATCATTTGGTTAAAGGAACGGTAGTTAACGACTAAACATCTTAATTTATGATTGGTTGTATGGATGATTTATGGTATTACGTAAAATCAAATTAGGTTGAACACAAACAACAATATCCATGGGTACAACAAACTGTCGGTTTTGCATATAATTTTTGAAAGGGAGTGTATCTTACAAGTTAATGCATTGTATAAACAGGGGAATAAATCAATTAATAATGTTTGCGATTTTGAATCTGCAAGTGATTTTGCATATTAATAAGCTTTTAAATCTCGAATATATTGAACGTTAGGACAGCTAAAGTTCTTTAACATATTTTGAATCTTCATTAAAGCATATATAACACTAATAACATCGCTTTACATAAAACTTTAATGTCAATGTTGTCGGATAGCTTCAAGGAATATCTACGCTTTTAAAGTCTCATGAGGGTCCAAGTTCCGGAATGCTGTGTAAAGCTGGCCTCCAGCCACCTCTACCTCTTCCTCCGCTTTGGCTCCGCCTTATAATAAACCCATCTACACCGTCTTCTCCGGCGACCTATATTATAATGCACTATTCTACACGTTACATAATACGGTCCTGACGATATTATGAGAGCATGGACATGCACTTACCGTATCGTTACCCACATTTTCACTCGGATCAGATTGTCGGTTGATCCGACCCGTTTCTTGACCCGTCTTCTGCTTGTGTTTCTTCCTCTTCTTCAGCTCGAGTCCTCCTCCTTCTTTCATTAGCTTCCCAAGCTTCACACACTTCTTCGTCGCAAACTCATTCAAAACCTCTTTTTATAAAAAACCATTCACATTTTTTTCAATAAAAATAATATTTTCTATATTTTAAAAAACAAAACAGCGGGAGTTGAATGCATACCTTCAAAGCTGACGAGACGATAAACATGTCCGATGAGTAAAATGTCATCTGGTCGAAGGAGCTTGAGCTGCTTCAAGAGAGATCCTTTCTCGTTCCTCAATGTCGGTGATGTCACTACCACCGCAACGTAATGACCAGGATTGGATTTCATGACGTCGCTTGCGGTCACCGACCAGTAAATCCTCTCAACCTTGTTCTCCGACGGGTGATGGATCAAAACCGTCGCTGCCTCCGCCGCTTGACAGTTCCCCATTTTAAAATTTTCGCTGATATGTTAAAGAAGAAAAGAACAAAAGTTTTAATGTTTTTTTTGGTTGGGTTCTTGTCTGAAACTGAAGTATATAAAGAGAATATGTTAACCAAAGATGTCGATGGAGATTAAACGATGAGGTTAATAAATAAAGAGGTTGGGGGTGGTCAATCTATTTTCCATATTTAATGATAATGACAGATGAATGCTGGGAAATTATTAAATGTTATTAATGATATGCATATCACAACCAATGACTTAATTAAAGATATGTTTAATTCTTTTGAATTATTAAGTTGACCAGAGTTTATGGTATCCAGTTTAATAACATAAATGGATTGTAAATTTAATAACTGACCATCGTTTCACAATGGCATTCAACAATTGGAATTTAGGAAGTATATATATTGAATACTAGGTGTTTTCCTGCACATACCATGTGTAGTAATAAAAATTTCAAATTTAAATTATATTGAATTTTTTTTTATAATATTTTGGAATTTGTAATTTTCTACCAATGTTTAATACTTCCTCCGTTTCATTTTACTTGTCGTTCTAGACTTCGACACACAGATTAATAAAACATTTAAATTTATCTATTTACTGGATAAAAATATCATTACCAATACACCTAACCAGATTTCAACTAATATAAAAATAGATTAGAATAAAAAGTCAATAAATTTTGCATTGAAATCATAAAACGACACTAATTTTGAAACGAAAATTTTGCTCTAAAACGACATCTAATTCGAAACGGAGGGAGTATAAATTTAAATTTAGTTAAGCATAAAGTAAAGATAAAATAAACATTTTGATTTATTTGAAATTATATTTAAGAAATTATATATATATATATATATTCTAATTATAATTGTAGATAGATTTTCATTCATTTATTTTAGTTTACATAAATTAAATGAATTTGTATAAATTTTACTGAAAAAATGATATTGAATTTTTATAATTATATAAAATAAATAAATAGAATTTCTAAAATTTAAAATTTATATATACAAAATTTTGAAAATATTTTTCTTTATATATACAAAATTTTGAAAATATTTTTCAGTGATAAAAATTGTATGATCATAAAAATAAACTAAATAATATTTTAAAATTTATATATATTTTATACTTATTATATTATTTAATGTTATATTAAAATATATTTATTTTTATGATGATTATGAATTATTTTCATATTTTAAAAAGTTTACCAAAACTAGAAATCAACATTAAATGCAATTGTTATGTCATATTTTGCCGTAGACATGTTATCAATTCTCATATGGCATGTTATTCTTTTTAGTGAAATTGATTGTAGAGATAACATATCTCAAATCATTTCTCAAATAATGTCTAGGGACTAGGGGATTTATAAGTATATATTGATGTTTTGATAACTAATACGGATATATTTTAATACGTTAGAAAATTTAAAAGGAAGCGTGTTGATTTGGAGTTACAGCATAGTATCAGACTGATACCCTATCATAATCGCAGTACCAAAAGACACTGCAAACTTTATTTTCGCTAGATCTGTTCCCACATTTTTACATACATTTTGCTGCACTTTATAATACTCGGTGATTCTTCTTTACTCATGCACGAGAATAAATTTTTTAAAATAAATAAATTATAGTATTGAAAAATATTTGGTTTTGTATGTTTATAGGTTTTAAGTAATTTTTTAATTTGTTTGTATGATAAAAATTGTATTAAGTATTTTTATGTTCTCATCTTAATCTGATATGTAATTTGAAATATAATATTTTGTATTAATTTAACTATTTGTTACGGTATGTTGATTTGCATCTATTATTTTAAATTGATAATGATTTTTTTTGTTTTAATCAGGTTAAATTGGTTTATTAGTAGGTAGTACAATTTATCCTCTTCTATTTGTAAATATATTTTATAAAATTTGAAAACAATAAATATTAAATCAGATATACATTAATAAACATAATTTGTAATATTTTTAAATTATCAAACATATATAAATTTATATATAATAGATAATTCATAATAATTGGTTGATTTAATTGTTCAGATTTTGATTGGTTTCGCTATTTATACTTTGGTATTGGGTTATATCATAATTTTCTGTTATAATTAGACTAAAATTAGAATAATACTGTTAATTATACTTTGTTTATTTTTGCCTTTGGTTGATAAATATATATGTATGCTTTTATATATGTATTTCAATAAAATATATGTCTATATTTTATAAATTTATACATATTTCTTTATTGTTTATGATTTTTGGACAAATAAAAAGAAAAATAATTTTTTCGTTTATATATAATCTATCTTTTTACATAAATATTTAATTATATTTTTATGTGCTATTGGAAAAAGTAATTTTAAGCTAAAAATTTAGTTAGTGCAAAAAAGAAAAATTTAGTTTAAAAAGTTTATTTAAATTTTATCAATAAAAAAGGAAATAAAAATTGTTGTTATTAACGGAAATTATATATAATTTTTTTAGTTGTTATTATAGGTTTTAAATGTAAAAATTTGATATATTTTTATATTAAAGTTATTATTTTTATTTTCTATTCCTTTTTATTTATATAAAATAAATTCATTTTATTAAATTACATACTTTAAATATAAAAGTTGATATATATTTATATTTAATTAAGATATTGCTTTTTCTATTAAATTCCTTTTTGATTTGTATAAATTTAAATTATTTTTATTAAATTTATAAAAAAGCTATATGTTTATATGAAAATATTGTTTTTTCAGAATAAGGTGATTTGGAAATAAATACTCCATCCGTTCCTAAATATAAAAAGTTTAGAAGAATTTTTATGTTTCAATATATAAGAAATTCTCATATTTTTAGGTAACTTTAACTTTATCAAAAACTGTGTAACCAATCAAATTTAATAGTTTTATTTTGTAATTAGTTCCATTGTTTTTAATTTATTATTTTAATAATACATTTTAAATAAAATAGATTTTCTTAATAACCGTGTTTTACCTAAAACATGTTACATTTAGAAACAGAGGGAATATTAACAAAGAAAAAGTTCAATAAAAATGTTAATAATGTCACTATAATAATTAAATTAATTCATCAAAATTATTATTATAATTAACCATTCTAAGAATCAATATGCGAGCGACACATAAAAAATGATTTCTCAAATTATATTATAGAGATATATTTTTTAATATATTATATAATATGGTCGGGTATGATGGGCTTTAGAATATCTTAATGGGCTAGACAAACAAAATGTAATCTGAAGTTCAAATCTATTTCTTACTAAGCTGATCCATATTTAAGTCGAACACGTGTTACAGCTTAAGAACACCAAACATAAACCCAAGTCTGATACATATCAAAAAGGATTTGGGTATGAAACTATATAATTTCTAATATTTTTTTTTTTGCTTTTGAAAAAGAAATTTTGAAACTTTAAATTTTCAATTTTGAGTGGTGAAACTTTAGTCAAAACTCAAATTTAAAGTTTCATATTTTTGGTTCTTACAATTACACATCACAATTATGATCCTTAAATAATTCTTTATCATTTTAATCCATAAATTTTTTTGTATATCATAAATATTTTAAATTTGTTTTTATAAATTTAAGTTTTACACATAAAATTAAATAAAAACTTTAAAATAAGACAAAATATTTTAAAACAAGATTTAGACAACAACAATATTACAAAGAAAATTAAAAATGCAATACTTTATCATATATAAAATATTTATGGAATAATATGGTATTTTACTTATAATTTAATTATGTATTTCTATGTAATTTTTTAGTGTAACATTTATTAATTAATATTGTTATAATATTTTTATATATGTGCTAGTTATTTATAAAATTTTGTGAATTTAAATTAATTATGACAAAAATAAAGACAATAAAATAAAATGATTTTGAAATTTTATTTATTGAGAAAAACATCATTAAACTTCGAATACGAAATTTTGTAAATTTAAAATGTCTTCTCGGAGATGCTCTATTCAACGGAAAAACAAAGATGGCTCATCAGCTCTGCATAGCATCTTCTCCATCAGCTTTGATTGGTTCGCTGAACATTTACCGACTCTGATACTCTATAAGTTACTGCATGTATCTCCTCGCACCATTACTAATGGTACCCCTAAACTTTACTAGTAAAGGTTTTTGTTGCCCGTAACTTTTTATTTTGCTACACACACACCCCGCAAGAGAGTTATTTTATTTGTTATGTTCACGTTGGTGTCGTGTTAGGAGAGAAAGTTCTATTCTACATGTATTGAAATTTATATACTAACAAGAAACCTATAAGCACAACAACTTAACAATGAAAACAAAATCAATCCCTTTAAGAATCAACAAGAAATAGGAAAACAAAACAAAAATTCAAAGGGTCTTTACTTTTTTTCTTTTATCTTGGACGTATAGTAAAAACTCTTATCTATTTTTCGTTTCTTGAATTTGTCAAATAGCAAATCCTCTTCTTCGAACTTATCACAAGCCTTCTCTTCATCGATCCTTCCCATCACTATGCAGCTATAGTTTCTTCGGAGGTCCAACGGTCCTCCAGTCGCCACCGTGATTTTTCCACCACCACGTGAGTAGTCCGAGACAAACCGGCAGCGTTCACGTGTCGCTGCCGTCGTCGTGGACGAATTGAGTGTGAAGCTACGAGGGAGAGTGGTGCAGATTTGGAAATTACCAGCCGGCAAACCGAAACCGCCGGAGCCACCACCACCACGAATGTAACCGGCGGAGCATGATGTCATGCTACGTATGTAGGCATCACGTGCCATGATCAAAAAACGAACCGGAGATTTCACCAGTTTTGCTAGGTTGCTCTCTTTCTTCATCTTTTTAGCTTTCATGATTTCAAGTGAAATAAAAAACACAAGACAGAAATAAATTATATAAGAGACAAGATGCTGTCCATGGACTTCGATATAAATGTGCCCTCCAATACGAAAATAAATTTATAAGTGTATATATAATAAATGTATATAGTTGGATGTTTACAGCTTGGGGGATACTTATCTTATTAAAAACAATATAATATGGATCTAGTTTACTTTCTCTTAAGTCAAAATGGGGTTGAAGTTGCAAACTATAGGCCGGCAATCGATCTTTTAATATTTTATAAAGTTTGAAATACATATCGTGGAGTGTTTTTAAGCTAATAGCAAGTATTAACATTTTAGTTTTCTTTTTCAAAATCCAAGTTGGGATATATCCATCCAAAAAATTGCCAAGTACCCATCAAGATGTCATTAACTAACACGTATTATCTATAGATGGATTGGGATATGACACCAAACGTCATATATTTTTTTTTTTTTAATTATACGGGGTATCCTGACCCCACAAAAATGGTACAGACTAATCACGTGTTACTACGTGTCGGTTTCATGTCTCTAACGATACTGAAATATTAATTTTTTTAATGACCAAGATTCAAACTCTGGTAATTTTACCTTATTGAGTTTTTGCCCTCAAATTAATCACAACCATACCACGAGCTCCGGTTAAAACGTCATGTATCTCATTTTAAACAATGAAAATACCGAAAACTACGACGGGGAGTGAAAGATTGGTTAGAGTCGCGCGACTTGAATTTAGCATAGTGATACAAATTTCATTATCATGCCACCAATTTGTCAAATACATGTTGCTTCAACTTTTAGTTTCTTCTGAACAAATGTTTTACACGGATTCATTTATGTAGGACAGCTTGAGATGTCAACAATCAATTTTGTATGCTAACTTTATATATTTCGATTATAACATGCCAACCGATAATAAAAGCATTGATAATAGTAGTCTCTCACAAAAAAAATTCAATAAAAATAATAATAAACAAATTAAAAAAAAAAGAGAAAAGTTGAGAAATATTCATCAAAATTTTCATTTGACAAAATGATTTCAAATGTATGAGAACATCTTATATCACAAGAAAATCTTTTCTCCAATGACTTATAGTTAAAATATGTTTTGAAAATCAAGTTATCCCAAAAATTTAATTATGATCAAACTTTGAGGAATGTGTACTAAGATTGTTAACATAGAAAAATAATTTGTTGAATCATGGGTTTATATCATTGACCTGGGTAGTTATTGATAAGTCTGTGGTAATATTTTCAACATCCACAAAATGATTTCAGAGTATGTATGTCTACAATCTACATATAGATATATGGAGCCATGGAGGTTTCTTATTATTTGACAGGTGTGTGCTTTTATTATCTTTAATTTGTGTGTGAGGTTTTAAAAAATGTTTCTGTATATATCAAAAATAGGGAATTAATTTATACAAGAAACTCAACTGTTTTCATTTAAGACAACTAAAAAGTAATGAAGATGTGATAAATTATTAGCTTCTTTGGTTGATGTATAACTCTAAATAATACTCCCTCCAATTCTGGAATATAATAGCATGATTATTGAAGGGTTCTTAATGTGAGATTTTTAGCGTAATATAAGAACCCGTCTCTTAACTTTTAACTAAAAAAACTAAGAACCGGTTGTTAAATAAGAATTTTAAAAGCTGATTCTTAACTTTTTTTTAGTTAAAAGTTAAGAAACGGGTTCTTATATTCCGCTAATAACCTCATTCTAAGAACCTTCCAATAATCATGCTCTAAGATGCTTAAAAGGATTTTGATGTATCAATATATAAGATTAACTTTTAGTATGTGTCTTTTTACTAAAACAATTTATATTTAGGAACAGAGTGATTAGGTATCACTTCGTATTATAGTGGAAAAAGAAACCATACTACTAGTACCTAACTTTTCCACCAATAATCAATACACATACTTTCAGATCAAGTGATATAGATAAATACAAATGTGAAGTAGTTTGACTAATAATAAAGAAAACACAATGACACAATATATCATTTACCAAAATATTCCAATGAATGATTATAAGCTAATTAATCATTTAGGGATTGTGGTTTTGTGTGTAGATGTAATCAGTATGAGCAGCCAAAGTTCTACGTATCAAGAAGCATTCTTCTTCTCCAACACCTTCGCAGTTTTCCTCTCCTTGTTCTAATTTCTGTACATAAAAAAATAATATGATCACTAAATTTAAATTGTTTATATCTCCATCATGTTTATTAATTCACTATAAATAGAATAAGAAGAGTGATGGTGAGGTTGGGAGACCTCAACGGAGATTTCTCCCGGATAAACGGACGTTGGAGTAGGCTGGGCTGATGCGTTTGTTAGCGTGGAGCAGAGGAGGAGAACAATGATAAAGAAGAAAGTTGTGAACTTAGCCATTTTATGATATGACTAAGTACTATACGGTTTCTTCTAGTTATGAAGTAGATCAGATCAAATATATCGAGAGAGAGGTGATGACTTAAGATGGGAGGAACTTGTATGAGATTTAGGTTAGTATTTGGGGAGTATTTATAGAGAAAACATGAGATGAGATAAAGGTTCAGCAGAAACCTGAGCCATATAATCTTGAGTAAGTGTGCGTCATGAAACCATTACATACCAAACACGCGCATGTATATTTTTAATTGCTAAAATTGAGTTATATATGAAAATAAAAGATATGTAATTAAACCATTGTTTTTGGTTGGTGAATCAGGCAGTTTCTGGTGAAATTGATCAATGAGGAGTCAACTATATCTTAAATACCTACATGCATAAATAGAAGAAAGTTGGTGGCGGATGTATCTGTACACTCTGAGATTCACCTAATGATTCTCGTGTGAAGTTAGTTGCAGTATACACTAATGAGTGTCGTAGTTAATTACTTATAAAGCATTTCGCTAGTAAATTGTAATTAGTGAATAATTGGCTATTTCCAACGGCCCCCCGGGAATTCCTTCCTGTAATTCTATTATTTTTGTTGTTGGTAAGTAATTATTTCACACATACGTAGGCTTCAGGCCCGGCTCAAAATATAATTGAGCCCTGTGCTGTTGAAAAATAGAAAAATATTTTCTATAGTACTTATGAAAACTAGACTTTTAATTTATTAGAATTTTCAAATTTTGGGCCCTAAAATAATAAGGATATTTCTATAAAAAAGTGGGACCTTGTGCTTATGCACCCTCAGCACACCCATAAAGCCGGCACTGGTTGGTTTATATTAGTAGATCGTATCTCTTTATATTGTTTAGTTCAAATGTTTAGATACATGTGCGGTGGTGATAGAAACCAATAAATCTAATGCAAACAAGAAGAACCGAGATAAAATACTGTGTTGTGTTTGACGTAATCTTTGATCAAATATACAGTTAAAAGTGTTTTCATATGCTTAATTATCAGCGTTATTTTAACTGTTATCGTTTTGTTTTTCTTTGTAGTGGATCTTATATTACAAACTCAAGATCAACCATCCGTAGACTATATACCCGGAGGAGCACTTTCTCCGGGATCAGAGTTGCGAGGGCCTCCCCTCGAATTAACCACCTCCCCTTCGCCGATGACACCATGTTCTTCTGTAAGGCATCCCCGAGAAGTTGTGATGCCCTAATGACCATCCCCATGAAGTACGAGCAACCTTCAGGGAAAGTTATAAACCCGGCAAAATCATTTGTCACCTTCGCCAAAAAGACCCCCGCAGATGTGAAAACAAGAGTTAAACTGTGCTTGGGAATTGATAGAGAAGGAGGAGTCGAGAAATATCTCGGTCTCCCCGAACACTTTGGGAGAAGAAAGAAAGATTTATTCACTTCTATCGTGGATCGAATCAGACAAAAAGCAGTTAGTTGGGCAACAAAGAAACTCTCGGGAGCAGGGAAACTCGTTCTTCTCAAGAATGTCCTCTCAGCAATACCAACACACGCGATACCTGTTTTAAACTCCCCTCTAGTCTTTGTAAGAGGATTTAATCCGTTCTTACTAGGTTCTTGTGGGATTCAAACACGGGGGATAGGAAGATTTGATGGATTGCATGGTCACAACTTACCAAGTCGAAACGCGATGGAGGGTTGGGTTTGCGTGACATTTAAGACTTTAATGATGCCCTCTTAGCGAAGATAGGCTGGAGAATCGTCTCCAAACCAGAGTCTCTTGTAGCTAGAGTCCTCTGCGGAAGATACTGTCCCAACACATCCTTTTTGGAAACAACTCCAAGCAATGCAGCGTCCCATGGATGGCGAAGCATTTTGAGGGGCGAGATCTGCTTATCCCACACATCAGCAAAGCTATAGGAAATGGGGAGTCTACGAAAGTCTGGGATGAACCGTGGATATCCACTGAGCGGCCATTGAAACCTATGGGTCCACCTAACTGCAATGATCAGCAACTTCGGGTTTCAGACCTTCTCTGCGACCAAACAAAGGAGTGAAATATAGATCTTGTCAACAGGCTACTACCACACTATGCAAAAGATATCTTCTGCCTGAAACCAAGTAAGGGACCCTCAACAGACAAACACATTTGGACCCTATGTACGAACGAAGAGTATTATACAAAAACAGGATACCACTCTGCTTCTCCTCCTTTACTTGCTGAAGACGCTATAACCCTTCCAAACAGAGATCGATTTAATTGGAACAATGAAGTCTGGAAAGCATCATGCTCACCAAAAATTCAGCTCTCCCTTTGGAAGCCCGTGCAAGGAGCTCTCCCCTAGGCGAAAATTTGGAAAAAAGAGGGATGAGAGCGAACACGAGATGATGTTCCTGTGGTGAGATAGAAACAGCGATGCATTGTTTTGTTCATTGCCCCTTCACAGTAAACATTTGGGAGTTAGCCCCCGTGCTTAACAAACCAAACTTCGTAGCCATCACAGATTTTGCTATCTGCCTTCAATCTTCGAGGAGACTTATCTGCCTCCCTCCGACGGGATTAACTTCTGCCAACATTTTCCAATGGTTATGTTGGGCTATCTGGATAGCTAGGAACAAAAGGATTTTCGAGAATAGGACCACTTCAGCGGAAGATGTTATCTCAAAGGCTGTCTCAGTAGCTGCAGAATGGAAAAGAGCACAACTTACCGAGAAAGATCCTGCAACAGCGGCTTCAACTGTGACCAGTAACTGCACCACGACTAGAAACCTAACCAACCATACCAAAGTGTGTACTGATGCAGCATGGAACGAATCAAGACAAACAGCGGGACTGGGATGGTTTTTTTCTGACCAACTGAGACCATCCTTTCACCAAGGTAGTAAAACAGAGGTGTTCGTCAAGTCACCGCTAATAGCAGAAGCACTAGCTATCCGACAGGCTCTAGAGACGGCAAGACACATGGTCGTCACAAATCTACTTGTCAATTCCAACTCTCAAACTCTTGTGAGAACCATCCAACAGAAAAGCTTTTTCAAGGAACTTATGGAAATCCTCCAGGATATCTATGAACTTTCTTGTTGTTTTTCCTCTATCTTTTTTAGCTTTATCCCCCGTGGGGAAAGCAGGCTTTGTATTCTTCTGATGCACTTTAGTCTTCAATTTTAATGAATTTGCAGTTCAAAAAAAAAAAAAGAAGAACCGAGATAAAATATTGTGTTGTGTTTGACGTTTTCATTTATATATCTTTTGTTTTTCTTTGTAGTGAATTTTATATTACAAACTCAAGATCAACCATCCGTAGACTATATACTCTATATGTCCTCAATAAACTTGGGCCTATATATTATTTATTGTATGAACTCTATATTTGATCCATATTAGAACATACTGCGCTTCTTTCTTTCTCTAGTAGCAGCTTGGATAACAGAAGTATTTAAAAATTTATGAAATGTTGATATGGGGAACGTTAATTCTTCCAACTACTATTTAGGTTAAAAATCCGGTTCCGCTGGTAAAATAAAGATATCCATCTTGTAATGGATATATTAAATAGTTTTATTTCGACATTTGATTGCTATTAGTACCATTGCTAATGCTACCTAAAAGCATCTTCAAAAAGACTTTCTATTTTATAATTTGTAAAACTTTATATTTGAAGTTTCAAAGTTTTTTCCTACAAAAGCAAAACATCAAAGTTAAACTTCAAAATTATTTATTATTTATACTATGGTCCTTATATTTATCATAATTAATATAAATTTATAAAACTTTTATAAATAACTAGCACACATATAAAAAATATTATAGTAATATTAATTAATAAATTCTTACACTAAAATATAAAAGCATAAATAGAAATACATAATTAAATATTAAATTACAAGCAAAATATCACATTATTTCATAAAATTATTTCCGTAATGCTCCATCTTCGGTTACACAAAATCTGTTGGGACAATATTTTAAAAGTTCCAGAGAAAATATACTAGACTATTAGTGATGTTGTAATATTTAAATTTGTCAATAATTATGTCTTCATGTATATTTTAAATTTTTTTTATTAAGTTTATTTTGTAATAGTTTTGTTGTCTAATTCTATTTTTAAAATATTATAAATGTTATTTTTAATTTTTTATTTAATTTTATGTGTAAAATTTGAATTTATAAAAATAAATTTAAAATATTTATGAAATACAAAAGTTTAAAGATTAAAACGATAAACAAGAAAATACTTAAGAATCATAAATATAATGTGTAACTAATTATAAGGACCAAAATGTAAATAAAAATGAAATTTCAAATTTGGAATTTTGAGTAGTGAAACTTCAAATATGATGTTTTACTCTTTAAAACTCTTAATTTGCCAAGCGAGGACGGCCCAGTTGTCTTGAGGGAGCTTTGGCCCCAATACGGACCCGAGTTCGAATCCCGCTGGCCACCGTCGATTAAAATGGGGTGAAAAAGATGGCCCTCCAGGATGCCTTCTGCGGAGGTGTACTTAGGCGATAGTCGGGTTCCCTCCGGGGTGTCCGGATTACCTGGATTATAAAAAAAAAACTCTACATTTGAAGTTTTGAAGTTTCTTTTTGGGGAGTAAAAACTCTATATTTGAAGCTATACAATTTTCTTTGGAGATGCTCTAAGTACTTAAAACCAATTGTAAGCAAATAACGAAAGTGGCTTTAAGAATCAATAATAGCAATAAAACGTCGATTATAATTTCAATAGTTAAAATGTAATGAAGACAATCTAATTTCTATGACAAGTTTTTTGAAATAGAGTAATTAACTTCAACTATGACTACTTGATTATTATTAGGGCAAAAAAATAAACACATATAGTTTTAAATAGAACGAAAGATGGTGTGCACATGCATGTGTATAAAAGTAGTAAGTGTGTTATGTTTTTTTTGAAAATTTGCATTCTTAGGGTACGTAGGGCTGCTTTGAACCCCCAGCTTTGCCGTTAAGAAAACTACCACCATGCTCTCTCTATGAAAATATTATTTGAAGAGATGTCTTGTTTTGTATCCAAACTTAGTATACTAGTACTTTTTCGCAAATCAAGTCATAATACCTAATAACATAGAGGTTACACTATGCCAAAACTTAGAATGTTAAAAATGTGTGTTTCATGGACCGTATAACGTAAGTTTTTTTTTTGTGGTAAAAGACCGTATAACGTAAGTTAAAAGTGAAAACGTATATATGGACGGGTATTCAAAATATAGTAGATAATTTTCAAGAATGAGCTAGCAGCTAGACTGAAGTTTGTTATATATGTCGGACTGTAATTATTTTCAGCATGAAATGTAAACAGCATTTCAAGAACTAAAGTATATATATATACGTGCACAAAACTTAAATGTAACACCCGTCTCATCCCTTCTCGGGAACGGTGTGCTACTAACCAAAAAATACCAAATTAAACCGATTTATAAAACCGAATAAAATCACAAACCTTTTAATCAAATAATTTCCAAATAAAACAAGTTTATAATTTAAAACTATGAAATAAAATACAACGATCCCAATACACCAATCCGTTCACATATCCAACTACTCGTCATGTTCACCTTCAAGGGGAAGAAAGAGGGGTGAGTAACAGCGGAGTTACTCCGTGAGGTATGTGATGCTAAACCGCAAACCACTGACTCAATACATAGCACTACGACCATGTAGGCCTAGCTCTAGCATGAAACAAACACAGTGTCTAGTACACCACATAAAACATCCAATGCGCTGATAGTACATGCTACTCTATGCACCCCGCATTTCCTCATAAGGATATATGTATATCTCCAGGCGTACAGTATTCCATCTCTGTACTCCCAGAATCTGCGCGTCGGCGACTGATACAAACGTCTTGGTACCCCCGCAATCTCACTGCTCGTCGGCGGCTTACACAAACGTCTTTGTGCACCCGTAATCACACTGCTCATCGGCAGCTTACACAAACGTCTTTGTGCACCCGCAATCACCACAACAGACATATTTATATATACATATATAGCAGTTTTTAACATCACTCAATTCATTCAACCGTTGAATCTTCTATTATCCTATTTCCGATTTAACAATTAATAACAATAATAAACAAACAAGACTCTCAAACAGACTCGATTCACAGAGACGGATCATGTTTCGAAACTAGACTTTCCATAATAGTAGTACTAAACTAACACGAGATTAGACGGAATAGCCCTCACCTTAGCCAAGATTGGAGAACCGGAAAGCAAATCAAAAACGAGGCAAGATGACTTGACCACCAAGAAACCTAAGGTTTTACACTTGGGTCTCGGCTACCCGTCTCAGTACACCAAAAGAACAGGTCCGAAACACCACATGGCATATTTGCAAAGGACAAGGCGATTAGGGTTTATACTTTGCAAGCTTTCTTGCAACGCAAGAAACATAAAATGAATGCAATAAACCTTCTCGGCTTGGAACCGCAACGGTGGATCATGAGCTCCGACATCCCAACTTTGTCTCCGGTGGATCACAGCTCACGGTTGATGGTGGTGTTTAGACGGTGGCTCCGGCTCTTACGACTCCTTTGCCTATCGGCTCACGTTCGCCACCTACGAACCATATACAAGGCATCAACGCCATGGACAAGATGGCACGGAACAAGGCATGATGGCAAAGCTCTCCTCCGGTGATGCATAACAGCTCCAATGGTGGCTAGCAGTGGTGATCCCTCGGTGATGATTTTGAGATGATGACTTGACTCTTCTGATTTCAACACACGTACATGAATGATAATGGAGAAGGAGAGAAGAGATGAACAATGGCGTATATGAAGGAAATGAGGAGTGCAAGCGAGAGAGAGAACGACACAAACAATTTTAGGAGGCGGCGAGGGTTTTGAGATAGATGAAGATATAAACACTTTTGTGTATTTATATAAGGCAACAGTTAATAAAACCTAAGAAACCAATTTGCTTCGTTGGATTTATACTTAATTGAACAAAATCAGATTGGTTTACCAATTTAATTAATGAGAAACACAAACCAATTCCGATTAAGAAAACCGGGTCGTTACATTAAAGTTCTACAGGCAGCTTTATTTATCATATAAATACATTATATCGTTATCGAAAAGGAACAAACCGTGACCGTCAATTCCTAAAAGTATGTAATGTAACGCATTATAGTATGGTTGAAAGTACATTACCATAGTATGTAATGTAACGCATTCCGCTTAGTTGGTTGTAGCTCCACTTTGTATTCGGATTTCTCCCAACATACATGTATCTGCTCGATTTCTCACTCTCATTCAAGTGTTTTAAGTCTCCATCGTTTACTTCTCCTCATGTTCGCTACCACACTGAACGGATGAAGCATCAATTGCATTTGCTTCCATGTTTTTTACCTTTTTGTCATGGAACAAATTTCAAAGGTCTATTAATTAGTTGATCACTATTAGTACTCCTCAATCTTCATCTCTTGAAATGATATTGGAGGTTGTGGATAATGATAACATATTATGTATTGAGATAATGATGTATTTAGAGATAGGACTTATCTCTAACCAAAGTCGGTTATGAGAAGTTGTATATATACTTTCATACGTAAATGAATAAACTCAAAGCAGTTCTATTAGATTTACATGGTATCAGGGCCAAGATCATTATAAGAAATTGCTTCTGATTAATCAAACTAAGAAATCATGAGTGACAACGAAGAAACGAAGCAAGTGGCTGTGAAACAGAGTACGGCGAAAGTGATATCACCTTATTCTTTGTTTTCATCAGATAATCTTGGTGCGTTGATAACCTCGGTTCAGCTGAAGGGGGATAATTACAATGAATGGGCCATGGAGATGGAGAATACTCTTCGAGCAAAGAAGAAAGTAGGGTTCATCGATGGAACTCTATCCAAACTGGCAGAAGGTCATTCTGATTTGGAATCGTGGCTTAGTGTTAACTCGATGATAGTTGGGTGGATTAGATCTTCTATGGAACCAAGGGTCAGATCAACCGTAACATTCATCACGGAGGCTCACAAATTGTGGGAAAACTTGAAGAAACGATTTGAAGTGGGAACAAGGTTCGAGTTCACTAACTGATGGAGCAGTTGGCTTCGTGTAGGCAAAACGGTCAACCAGTGATTGACTACTATGGTCGCTTGGCCATGATGTGGGAGGAGCTGCAGACATATAAGCCACCACCAGCGTGCAGTTGCTCAGCGGCTGCCGTGTATGAGAAGGAACGTGAAGATGAGAGAGTTCATCAGTTTATCATGGGTTTGGATGAAGTGCGATTTGGTAATGTCGTGACAGCAATCATTGAGGCTGACGATATGCCAGATCTTGGTAAAGTTTATGCTAAAGTTATCAGAGAGGAGGCTAGGTTAAACTTAGCTAAGTCTCGGGAGATCGTGCAGCAAGAAGCTGTTGATTTCGTGTCTTGCAAGGAAGTGCTAGGAGAAACACGAGATTCCTTTTCGTCTGGTTTTGGTGCGAAAACAGAGAACTCAAATGGTGGATATGGAACCAGAGCAAGGGACCGTCTGTGTTCTAACTGTGGCAAGACGGGCCATGATAAAAGTAATTGTTGGCAGATCATTGGCTATCCGAAATGAATGAATGAGAAGCGTGGACGAGGAGGTTCGGGTAGAGGTGGTGGTAACGCAGGGCCAGGAAGAGGAGGAAGTGGCCGCGGTACAGCACATGTTGCTCATGCAACGAGCTCGCAAGGAGCAGGATCGTCTGATCTCACGCCTGAACAATGAAGAGCAATTTCTCAGATTATAAATGATTGGAAATCAAGTGCGCAATCAGAGAAGTTGTCTGGTAAGAATATTGGAGATGTGATTATAGACTCAGGGGCTTCTCATCACATGACAGGAGATTTGAGTCTTCTTGTGAATGTAAAAGAAACTCTACCGTGTGTTGTTGGGTTTGCAGATGGAAGAACCTCAACTTCGGTACATATGGGTGATATGATTCTAACAAATCGTATTTCACTCAAGGATGTGTTGTTTGTGCCAAAGTTGGATTGTAGCTTGATTTCGGTTTCCAAGCTGTTGAAACATTCCAATTGCTTTGCCTTATTTACGGATACTATTTGTGTATTGCAGGACCGTTCTTCGAAGATTCTGATTGGAGCAGGTGAGGAACGTGGTGGGGTTTATTTCTTCAGGGATGTGAGAGTTGCAGAGGCTAACCGAGCTGTAACAAGTGATGATCTGCTTCCATGGCATAGGCGACTTGGGCATCCAGCTTTCTCGATTTCATCTTCTTTATCTACTTTGTCTAGTGTTTTAAATAAAGCTAGCTCTAGTCCTTGTGACGTGTGTTTTAGAGCAAAGCAAACCAGAGATGTTTTCAGTGACAGTATTAATAAAACATGCAAGTGTTTTGAGCTTATACATGTCGACGTGTGGGGACCTTACCATGTACCTTCCTCTTGTGGAGCTGTGTATTTTCTTACTGTGGTGGATGATTTTTCAAGAGCCGTATGGACTTATTTACTACTTGCGAAATCAGAAGTAAAGAGAGTAATGCAGAGGTTTTGTGCTTATGCTGCGAAACAATTCGGTAAAGAAGTTGAGATAGTCAGAAATGACAATGGGATGGAGTTCATGTGTTTATAAGAGTATTTTCGAGACAATGGCATTGTTCATCAGACAAGTTGTGTTGCGACACCACAGCAAAATGGGCGTGTGGAAAGGAAGCATAGACATATATTGAATGTTGCAAGGTCGCTCTTGTTTCAATCAAAGTTGCCAGTCAAGTTTTGGGAAGAGGCAATTTCAACAGCGACACACGTTATCAACATGACTCCATCTGTGGTGTTAAAAGGGAAGTCACCGTATGAGGTGTTATTTGGCAAGAAGCCGTCATATGATACGTTGAGGGTCTTTGGGTCGTTGTGTTATGTTCATCGACGAGATAGGAGTAAGGAAAAATTTGGAGAAAGGAGCAGAAAGTGTGTCTTTGTGGGCTATCCTTTTGGCAAGAAAGCTTGGAGGGTCTATGACATTGAGAAGAATGAGTTTCTGGTGTCACGTGACGTGAGTTTTATTGAGGACGTGTTTCCTTTCAGTGAGATGAGTGGAGATGCGGTTCATCAAATTGAGTTAACAGGAGGATCTGACGATGACTGGACGATAGAAACGATCGTAGTTGACAGGGGGAGTACCTCTCAGGCAATGGATGAGTCTATTACTCCAGTTGACAATAGTGTGGAAGCAGAAACAACAGTCACAAAGAATATTCAGGAAGAGAACGTGGCTGATGTCGAAGTTCAGAAGCAGAGTACTGAACAGAGCAGTGATGAGAGTGTAGAAGGCGATGGAAGTGTGGGAGCGAGTCCAGTAGTGATAGTAGAACCAGAGATGGGTAGAGGACGCAGAGAGAAAATTCCCTCGGTTAAACTGCGTGACTACG
>NC_027749.1:52749069-52812333 GCF_000695525.1 Brassica oleracea var. oleracea
TCACCGTATGAGGTGTTATTTGGCAAGAAGCCGTCATATGATACGTTGAGAGTCTTTGGGTCGTTGTGTTATGTTCATCGACGAGATAGGAGTAAGGACAAATTTGGAGAAAGGAGCAGAAAGTGTGTCTTTGTGGGCTATCCTTTTGGCAAGAAAGCTTGGAGGGTCTATGACATTGAGAAGAATGAGTTTCTGGTGTCACGTGACGTGAGTTTTATTGAGGACGTGTTTCCTTTCAGTGAGATGAGTGGAGATGCGGTTCATCAAATTGAGTTAACAGGAGGATCTGACGGTGACTGGACGATAGAAACGATCGTAGTTGACAGGGGGAGTACCTCTCAGGCAATGGATGAGTCTATTACTCCAGTTGACAATAGTTTCGAAGCAGAAACAACATTCACAAAGAATATCCAGGAAGAGAATGTGGCTGATGTCGAAGTTCAGAAGCAGAGTACTGAACAGAGCAGTGATGAGAGTGTAGAAGGCGATGGAAGTGTGGGAGCGAGTCCAGTAGTGATAGTAGAACCAGAGATGGGTAGAGGACGCAGAGAGAAAATTCCCTCGGTTAAACTGCGTGACTACGTGAACTACAATGCGAGATGCATTAAAGAAGAACCCCATCACGCTGCGCTCACTGCACAATCAGAGTCCTCGTCGGTCCAAGGTAAAACACCATACCCTCTTCTGAATTATATCTCTAATGAAAGGTTTTCTCCAGCTCATAAGACATTCTTGGCCGCGATCACAAGTGGAGAAGAGCCAAGGAGTTATAAGGAGGCAGTTCAACAAGAAATATGGAGAAACTCAATGAAAGATGAGATTGGTGCGTTTGAGCTGAATAAGACTTTCAGCATTGATGATTTGCCTCCTGGAAAGAAATCTATTGGCAACATGTGGGTGTATAAGTACAAGTACAATGCTGATGGTACAGTAGAGAGGCCTAAATCAAGGTTGGTTGCCTTGGGGAACAGACAAGTGAAAGGAAGATATTTTAAAGAGACGTTTGCACCCGTCGCTAAGATGACAACAGTGAGAAGTTTATTGCGTGTTGTAGCAGGAAAGGGCTGGATTGTTCATCAGATGGATGTTCACAATGCATTCTTACACGGGGATCTAACTGAAGAAGTTTACATGAGGCTTCCTCAAGGATTTAAAACAGATGATCCTAACAAGGTTTGTAGACTTCACAAAGCTATTTATGGGTTGCGGCAAGCACCGAGGTGCTGGTTCTCTAAACTCACGGATGCCTTAAAGCGGTTTGGATTTAAGCATTCGTATGCTGACTACTCATTATTTGTGTACAAGAAGAAAGGAATGGAGCTCAAGGTACTCATCTATGTTGACGATTTGTTGGTGTGTGGGAATGACTTGGACTTTGTGTCTAGGTTTAAAGGGTACTTGAGCCGATGCTTTAAAATGAAAGATTTGGGAAAGCTGAAATATTTTCTTGGAATAGAAGTAGGGCGTGGTGAAGAAGGCTTCATGCTCACACAAAGGAAGTATGCGCTAGACTTGATCTCAGATGTTGGATTATTGGGGGCTAAGCCAGCAGCCACACCAATGGAGCAGCATCACAAATTGGCTTTGGATACAAGTCTGTTTATGAGGGAGGCTGAGAAGTATAGAAGATTAGTTGGTCGGCTAGTCTACTTATCGATTACCAGACCAGATATTTCGTATTCAGTACATATATTATCACAGTTCATGAAAACTCCGCGACAGGTGCAATGGGATGTGGCGCTAAGGGTGGTTCGTTATCTCAAGGGTACAGCGGGGCAAGGTATTATGCGGAGTTCCAAACTCGACCTCAGTTTTTTAGTGTTCTGTGGTGCAAATTGGTCAGCTTATCTTTAAGTGCATATGTAGCGTTGGTTGGTGATTCTCCGGTTTCTTGGAAGACAAAGAAGCATGGAGTGGTCTCTCATTCTTCAGCAGAAGCTGAATATAGATCCATGGCTCAGGCAACAAGAGAGATCAAGTGGCTTCGAAGGTTGTTGGTGGACTTAGGAGCTCCGCAAATGAGACATTCGAAACTGTTTTGTGACAGTAAGTCCGCGATTTATATTGCAGCTAATCTAGTGTTCCATGAAAGGACTAAACATATTGAGTCAGATTGTCATCAAGTGAGAGATGCTATTCAAGATAGAGTGTTGGAGACAGTGCATGTACGAACAACAGAACAGCTAGCGGATGTGTTAACAAAGGCGTTGGGGAGAGTTCAGTTCGAAAATTTGCTGTTCAAGTTGGGTGTTAGAAACTTTCATATTCCCAACTTGAGGGGGAGTATTAGAGGTTGTGGATAATGATAACATATTATGTATTGAGATAGTGATGTATTTAGAGATATGAGTTATCTCTAACCAAAATCGGTTATGAGAAGTTGTATATATACTTTCATACGTAAATGAATAAATTCAAAGCAGTTCTATTAGATTTACAAATGAAATTTACATTTTTAGCAATAAAAAAAAAGAAACTATGGATAGAGGAAAAATGATCGAGAGATAAGTTTTGATAGGGAGGTTTTGTTTGCACATTCTTTCAAACAATCCAGACTATAATTAGTTTGTTGTTGTTGACTTGTTGCCGTCATTTTTCACTATGAAAAGCTGTTATCCAAACCAAAGCAAAACTCGTTTTATCCGCACACGAAAAGATATGTTATCATCGGTAGATTAGATGAATATTATGATATTATCCACAGCTGAGTTGATGTTACAGTGTATATAACTAAAAGTAAATGTCAAATACTTTAATCAGAAGAATTATTAATGTTTTTGGATTGAGTCTGCGACTTTTACAAGTATATATCGGAAACGAATATTCGGTATATATAAAGGCAAATGCGTAAATAATCAAGAATGAAAAAGACGCTCTCCGGCTTACTTTGAGCTATGTCTAATCCCATAATTACACGTATCCAGATACTGTCGCTCTCCTGACTCGAACCTTTCTCACATTTGTCTTTCCCTTTGTCTGGAACCATGGAAAAGCTAAAGACAAGAGTACCCTCGTGCATGCCCCAAGGCTCAAGAAATCTGTCCATAAATATGAGACTCCTACAATGCAACTCTTCCCTTTTCCCCTTCTACTCTTCCTTTCATATAGCATTTTGAAAATACTATTTTGTTTTGTTTTAAATTTGGTTTTAGGGTCTGAGAGCCATTATGTCTTCAATTTTACCAGGTTTCTTATCTCAACGGATAGTTGCCAATCATTTACAGACATTGGAAACTAGATTCACTCCCTGGGACGACGCATCAGATATATTCTCCATCTTTAATTCACCGGTCTGTCCCGTGGAAGTGAATCCCGCTGTTGAGAAAACAAACTCATGTCACAAAAGCGACCCCTGTCCTGATATGGAAGACAGACCTTCTAACCTGACCGGTTTGAACGTTTTCTTCCCTAAAAAGGATGAGCGGGAAAAGAAACGGAAAAAATCAAACCGGGAATCTGCTAGGCGGTCGAGGATGAAAAAACAAAAATACCTAGACGATTTGAGAAGCCAGCTTAACCAGCTCAATACCGAGAACCGAGAACTAGGAAACAAGCTCCGGTACGTTATGCACCATTGTCAAGGCGCGAATATGGAAAATGAACGTCTACGAGTGGAAAACCAAATTCTACATGAGAAGCTGATGAGCTTAAGACAAGCTTTGGTGCTGCGACAAATCCAGCAGAGCTCAACGTGTGCCACTTGGTCGTGCGTTAACAGTACTGTTGTAACGGTCCATCAGAATCCGTCAATGCTGAGAGATCACGTAATTTGAGATTTACGAGAATAAACTATACTATTCGTTGTCGACATAAAGGAAATATGTACGAAATACTATTAGTATTTTATGTTTAGTTTGTAACTAAGTTTCCAGAATCAATGGATAGGGTATTTACTACTAATTAGGTAAAAACTATTAGTATTTTTAGTGTTGTAAATACGTTTCAAGTAAGGCATAGGATATTTACTATTTGTTAGGTTATATGGGAGTCTTTCTCTTCGTATTCACTTTTGTTTTTTTTTAACTGGTTATGATATTATATGGATTATGGAGTACGAAATTGTTACATCATACGATATTCTAGGTCCCTGAAAACAACATAAATGCTACATAGCCGGCTAGCCGCTAATGTCGATAATATATCAACATGACAAAATTATAACCCTAACGATTCACGTTCGCTTTAATATGATTTAATGTATATGAATTTTAACAGGTGGATTATTTCAAAATACTAAGACATTAAAGATAGGAATTGTCTGGTGACCTCATAATCATATGTCCACCAGTCATGACTTAATTAAGTGCACTTTAGACCTTCGATTTCTCTTTTTTTTTTTTGCCAAATCTAATCGATCAATTGTGGAAAAGAGAGAGTAATGACACATTTGAAGGGGGGGTCCAAGAGTTCCAAATCTCCAAAATTCGATCAAAAAGAAAAGCAAAAGCTAACTTTTTACAAGAAATCTAATCTCGCTTTTCCTTTTCAAAAGCTTTTGCTTTCCTCCCCCAAAGCATTTGATGAATCTATACTATGATAACTTATTACGTAATTAAGTACGTTAATACATAGTCGAATTCGCATAAAACCTATCAAATTGTGGAAAACTTAACGACTGGTCGTCCACCTGATTATATAGTATCAAACAGAAATTATAAAGTTTTGTTTGTAAGAAAACAAGAGAATTAATTATAAGCTATTTTAAAACTAAAATATAAACTAAAAACATGGCTGAAATGTGACCTTGTATATATATGGTCCAAGCTACTCTACTCTTTCAACTGTTTATAATAAACAAGAACATTCAACAGCTTAAAAGTAACTTTAATTTGTTCATGATAAGATGCTTTTGAAAATGTTTCCAGAAACGTTTTTTTTTTTTTTTTTTGCAAATTAATCTATATTACACATGACAAGCCCATTTCACATTCCAAACTCAATGACGTGTATTCTAGCGTAAACAGTTTATAAATACTAGAGAGCAAGTCAGCGTGAGCAATAAGACCCATCACAACTATAAGCTAATAAGACCCATAAAATCAGGCCCATTGATATACAGTTGAAATTATTAAAAGCCTATAAAAGCCCAGTGAAACCCTAGCTTGCTCTGTCGGGTATATAAAGAGCCACTAAACACCATCTCCAGCATCAACCTCTATAGCAGAAACAAAAAGAGGGGTCTTTGTTATTCTTATGTTCTATTATTTTTCTCTTTCAGATTTAAAATATGTTTTTTTTTTCAATTCATGGTGTTCGTTGCCAATTTTTATTGACTTTTTTTTTAATAAGTTTGTGCTGTGATTTTATTTGTTTCAAAATCGATTGGAGAAGAGAGCAGTGATTATAAACCACAAGAATCAAAAAAAATCTGATTTGCTCAATTTCTGGGCATGATAGACTTATTATACACCCATAGAATATGAGCTCTCTTTTCAAACGTCTTTTTTTTTTTAAACAATTTCCAAATATTTACTAGCTAATTTTTTTGTATTCAATATACCTCTATCATACTTGTATGTGGAATTTTATATTCTAATTGTAAAGAACAGTTTCATAAAGGCTATACATAATGCGGACGGTGCGATAATCGTTGAACATAAACACAACCACCTCCATCATTATTGGAAGCAGCTTCAAACATGTCCTTTCACATTTATGCATAAATAAATATTTATATATTTACTGTGAAGGACCTCTTTGAGGTAACTTGCATCAAAGATGTCTGCTTGATATGATATTAAGATTGGACAATGCTTTATGGTTTTGAGCCTTTTTGCCCGTCATGTAAAATTTTATACGAACTGTAGTTAAATCATATGACTATTGCCACGTGATTTTAATCCAAGAATCATCTTGTGCTTGGACAAAGAAATCAATAATCATATTTGGGCTTTAAATTTGGAGACGGACATGAACCTAAAATGAAGTTGATCTTTTTGCTGGTCCACTAGCATAAACTAAAAATATGCTTGCATCCATGATTATCATAACTTACAAATTGTGTTTTAACTTGTACTATAATCACATAAAAGCAAAGAAGCAATTAGATGTCGGATAATCACGTTATTTCCAAGTCTTTTTCGGATAAAAAGCTTTGATCATTTTTCTTGAGTGCGAATCTATATTTTGTTTCTACTAAATGGGTCGAATATTTTGCTGGTCCACTAGCCTAAACTTTTATCTTTCTTACCTATCGGTGAAAAAATGCATGCATGCGCTATTACATGCATGCGCTATGTTAAGGACAGTAAAAATCCAATTATCCCAAAAGTTTTACCAGTAAGCATACGCTTCGTCGGTTCCTCACGTCTCCAGTTAGACGCACAAGCGGTATCAAAAACCCACACATGTTATGTTTGACAATAAACACTAGGAAGCTCTCCGCTAGTGAAATTTTCTAAGCTTTGGAGAAGAAAGAAAAACGTTCACACACGTATTTTGTCGGATCTGAGATCTTTGGTTACGAAAGTTTGGTATGTATGTATGCTTTTCCTTGGTGGAGTTTTGTTTCTCGATTCTAATCTTATAATTATTACTGGTTTTGAAAAGCATCATACCAGATATTAGATATATCTCCTCTCTGTTATGTCTTTTTCCCTCCGTAGAAGGTAATAGAAAAGTTCCACAAGATTAAGTTGTAACACATTCTCAACTATTTGATTCTTAATTTAATATATTTAAACTTTTTCAACAAGTTTTAAATATATTTAATAAATTAGCCTGCATTTGTTTCATTTTAAAATCTGATAGACAAATCAAGAAGAGGCAACTCTACAAGTCAAGAAGAGGCCTGTGCACTGCTCCCTCTCTGCTTGATCTGATTAAATGTATTAGGCCCAATGATAAAGTCCATACGTTAATGTATAGGCACTATCAGAATGGCCCAGGTTACATTAGGCATACAAGTTTCTCTCTTCACTTAGCCAAAAAACGGGCTAATCTTATGATATATATTAGAGTAGACACAGCATAGGTTTTATGAATATGGAAAACGAGGGGGGAGACACACAGACTGGTGTAAAGACATAAACATAAGTTGACCATGCTGTTTGTTAACATGGTGGTATCTAATGCAGGTGGGAGTATTTTTCTTTATTTCATCAAAGTATTTATTTGGTTTATCATTGGCTTTGATATAGTCATATGACCTACCCAATTGGTTTATCGTTCCTTCTCTTCTCTCATGAAACATGTAAAATTTATAATTCCAAATAAGATGTCACAAAATATGTATTGAAATGATTCGAACCAAAAAAATTCCTTTTTCAAAAAAAAAAATATGTATTGAAAAGCCAAATATTTTATTTTTCTTTTAATAGCATGCAGAATAATTTTGAACCGAAACTACAATAATTCTCAAAAATTTATTACCCAATATTTTATTTAGGATATTTACCGTGACTGATTATGTCTAAAATAATTAGAATCATAGTAAAAATATTCAAACCGTGGATGAAATCATAGCAGAAAGTTTTTTTTTCAGAATTCTAATTCATGAATCTTGCTTATAGTGAACCACATTTCACTTTGACGGAGACTAAGAATCTATAAAACGTTGTTTCACCCGAAAAGGTGAATTACAACCTCAATTAGACAAGAGAGATCAGTTGGAATGAAGATTCACTAAAACATTCAAATATACAAAACACATATCAGGTTTTGAGAGTTTTATGGGACCCACGTTTTCAATTTTTGGAACATGAGTAGTGGCTATTAACTAAAACAAAAATGGAAGGAAGAAAGATCACGATGGTTGTCACAAAATGTTGTTGTTTGATGTAGGGATTTGGGGGTGGGTAGGGTCTTATAACCTATACTGTTCACATGCATTCTTCAACCCTATTTCTACTGCATCTCCATGTGCCTCCCTCACGTCTCTACCTCCTCTCTTATTTTTAAACTTTTTTCTTATTTTATAAAACATTTAAATATAAGACAAATATATACATAATTTTTTTCTATCTGATATCTATAACCAGCTCAAATAAATTTAGAGAAAAAATTCCATATACTACATACAGTTCAAACTTTAGTTTCTTTTTTTTTCTTCATATATATTTTTTAAAGAAGTATCATCACGATTATTTATCAAAATATCAGATTATGATTTGTTCAAAAATAATTTACAGTACTTGTTTTGATTTTTTTTTTTTGAAACACCAGTACTTGTTTTGATTAAACTTGAATTCATCAAACAAATTGTTGAGACAATATTATTCTCCCATATTCCCTTTCTTCTAATATAATAATCTATAATATAAAAATCTAACAACTCTATTTTTAATGATATATAATAAAAATATGTTCTTATTTGATTTTTAAAATTAATTTTAAATCTAAAACTATTATGTGATATTAATTATATGATTGCATTTATCAGTTGATATGATAGCTTTTGGTAGTTTCAGGAAACGCAATCAAGACTAAGATGATAAATACCGAAATATATGGCTTCATCATCATCAGTATGATGATTTCACATGCTAGTTTCAATGGGTCGTTTTGCTTTTTATTTTTATCATTATTAGAAGTTGTTATTCAAGGACCCATTTTGGCCGCACCAATCAAATCAGTTTGAGATTTATGAAATCTTGAAAAATAATTTGAGAAAATCGCAATGTCTCATTCATTATTATTTTTTTAAATGTATCTTAAATATTGCTATAAGATAACGTTTCTTGACGTTGAGGGTTTTATTATTTTAGAGAAACAATAACCACTATATAATACCTACCAAAGAATATTCAGTTAAGTTAGTTGATCGTTGGAGTCAAACTTAAATCGAACAACGTCGCTTGAAAATCTGGGGGATAAGTTATATAAACCAGCGGCTACCAGCCTACCAGCATTGCCTTGATCTCGTCCACCTGATTTTGTTTGTTAAATTTAACGCAACTAGATTGATTAAATATTAAGTAATCATATTAACCTATGTCCAAATTAATAGATCACCATTTTAAATCCCATGTTTGAATAACTCGTTCCGCAACCTACTTGTGCTTTTTTTTTTTCTTCTTCAGAAAAACAGTTGAAAGATATGCTTTTCAATTTCTTAAATTCATATATGTGGGATGAAAATAAGTTCAATAAAAACCACATATAAAAATAGAAATTCCTTCTTTTTGATGAAGACATTAATTCCTTCTTCCAACCAGATCTAGATAAATTTATTTTAAATATATAGTCTTCTTCTGGTCATACACTTTTCCATGGTTACCATCCCAGAATCATCAACTTCGTTGGTTATCGAAATATGCAACAATGTGGCTCAATATATACAAGTCCATGTTTACACTCAAAATTGGAATCTGATTGATCTACAGATTTATGCTAAAACGTCATACTTTGTTATATACTTCTATTGATATACATTAGTACATATATACGTCGATCTTTGCTCAAAAAAAAAAAAACGTCGATCATGCTAGTCGTGAAAAATGTATACTTGCATTGCATGAAAATGATCCCACCAAATTGACAAGTCGATGTCAATATGACCGGAGAAAAAATTAATGGCGGACCAACTTATTTAGGACTGCTAGTTTAGGGAGCATAAATGGTCCTATTTGACTTACCATCTTCAGTATAAATATATGTATTTTAGATGTATATATATACGTACATGCATACGTATACACGATCAACTTAATGAGACAATACGATTTCTTCAAGCGATTCATGAGCATTACTTTTGATCCCCACTTGTCTCTCTTCCTTTTTCTTGTATGTTATTTTCCTTGCTTTCTAATTTTACGTTTACGACTTTTTATTTTATTTTATTAATATTTATATAACTCTGTTGACATTAGTTACAGGTTTTGATAAGAAAATTTTGTGTTATGTCACAATATTCGTAGAAATGATATCTGATAGTTGTTAAACAAAAAAATGATATCTGATAGTTTTACCATCTGTATTTAGTAGTTGATTTACAAGTCATTAGTACTGGAAAAAGACAACAAACAATATTGAAGAAAGGGTACGTAGACTGCATATTAGTTTCGTGAGTTGATATCTACCTCCATTGAGCGGGATTCTGTTGTTATTACCATAACTACAAAAAAATAAAATAATAGTAATTCGATTTTTATAATTAAACCATTTATATATGGCATATGAGTTTGCTTTTTTAATTGGCATATTTGGTCCCTAAATGATGGTCATAACAAGGACGGTCCGGCGGTGACGGAAACGCGTAAAGGCTAATCATTTAATTAAACTTAATATCATTATTTTAATAATATATTATTGTTTTATTTTCTTATCCCTATTAAAATTATTTAATACTCAAATCCTAGGAAACGAACAAATTAATCAGGGAACTTAGCTCAAATTCTGTCATTTAATTTTGTGTGTATGTATATAATTGGAACTTTCTGAATAAAACCAATACTAAGATTTATCGCCGTATGTGTGAATGCAATAATAAATAGAAGTTCAATAATGGATCACTCTTATTTTCATATAGTATAAAGCTCTATATTGCAATATATTGAATATCAATTCTCATCAAATAATAGCTGAATGATTGTTAAGAGTCGTAATAAAATACAATAAAATAAATTGTCTCACATGTCTTAACGAAAATTTACTAAAAATGTGTTAATGTCTGGGCGGTCAAAAGAGTGTCTAGTTTCTGATTCTTTTGTCACACTTTTTTATTTTTTGGGATAAAATGTCGTAAGATTGTTATCTATATATATCCCTCAACATACCCATTGATTCTTCAAACACATCTCACTCTTCACCAGCTTAAACCCTAAACCAAGATCTCTTTTTTTGTTCTCTCTCTCTCTCTCTCTCTCTTTCCTCATTCTTTCTTCGACCAAAATTTCTTGACATAAAATCAGAAAAATGAAACAGCTTTCAACAAAAGTGACAAGCAATGGTCATGGACAAGACTCATCCTACTTCTTGGGATGGGAAGAGTACGAGAAGAATCCTTACGATGAGATCAAGAACCCTAATGGGATGATCCAGATGGGTCTTGCCGAAAATCAGCTATGTTTCGATCTCATCGAGTCATGGTTAGCTAAGAACCCAGACGCAGCTAGTCTCAAGAGGAACGGTCAATCCATTTTCAGAGAGCTTGCTCTCTTTCAAGACTATCACGGCATGCCTGAATTCAAAAAAGTAAGCTTCATTTTGTTTTCTTTAAATTGGATAAAAGACATAAACCTAATAACTTGTATACCAAGTAATGAAATTGTTTTCTCAATTCTCATGAACGTATGTATTTTTCTCTTTTTTTTTATATAGGCTATGGCTGAGTTCATGGAAGAGATAAGAGGAAACAGAGTCACATTTGATCCCAAAAAGATTGTTTTAGCCGCTGGTTCGACCTCAGCGAACGAGACACTCATGTTTTGTCTCGCTGAGCCTGGCGATGCTTTCCTTTTGCCTACTCCTTACTATCCTGGGTAAGTTACAATACTAACCCTAGCTCCACTTTACTTGGGTTCCAAGTAAACTCATTAAAACTCTCTTGCTTACGCTTTGGCTTTTTAATGATTACAGATTTGATAGAGATCTTAAATGGAGAACTGGAGCTGAGATCGTGCCGATTCACTGCTCAAGCTCTAATGGCTTCCAAATCACGGAAGCAGCTCTTCAACAAGCTTACCAACAAGCCAACAAACTTGATCTCAAAGTCAAGGGAGTTCTTGTCACCAATCCATCAAACCCACTTGGCACTGCGTTGACCAGACGTGAACTTAACCTTCTCGTTGACTTCATCACTTCCAAGAACATTCATCTCATAAGCGACGAGATCTACTCAGGCACTATGTTTGGGTTTGAACAGTTCATAAGCGTGATGGATGTCTTGAAAGACAAGAAACTCGAAAACACCGAGGTTTCTAAAAGAGTCCACGTCGTTTATAGCCTTTCCAAGGATCTAGGGCTTCCTGGTTTCCGCGTGGGAGCTATCTACTCCAACGATGAAATGATCGTTTCCGCCGCGACAAAAATGTCGAGTTTCGGTCTTGTTTCTTCTCAGACTCAATACCTTCTCTCTGCATTGCTCTCAGACAAAAAGTTCACAAGCCAATACCTCGAGGAGAATCAGAAACGGCTCAAGTCCAGACAGAAACGCCTAGTGTCTGGTCTTGAGTCCGCGGGGATTACTTGCCTGCGAAGCAACGCGGGTTTGTTCTGTTGGGTCGACATGAGACACCTCTTGGACACAAACACATTCGAAGCTGAGCTTGACCTCTGGAAAAAGATTGTCTACAACGTGAAACTAAACATCTCACCCGGTTCGTCGTGTCACTGCACCGAACCGGGTTGGTTTAGGGTTTGTTTCGCTAATATGAGCGAGGATACACTCGATTTGGCCTTGAAGAGACTCAAAACATTCGTAGAGTCCACAGACTGTGGACGGATGATATCAAGAAGCAGCCATGAAAGGCTCAAGAGTTTGAGGAAGAAGACAGTCTCTAACTGGGTTTTCCGGGTTTCATGGTCCGACCGTGTGCCTGATGAGCGATGAAGTTATTCATCTCCCTGAGTTTGAGACGACAACAAAGTCTTTAAAGGTTTTTTCTTCTTTATTTCCTTCATTTTTTAATATTTTGGAGAAGTATTTTTCATTTTCCAAGATATATATAATATCATTATATATGTGTAATATATATTCATAAATGTCTGGATGAGTTTTATGCAATTTTTCGGGTGTAAAATTGTTACTACAAGTGTCGTTATGTGTTAAAAGTGCACTCAGTCCGAATGTGGATTTGCAGTGGCTATATATATAAAATATATATCCCGTTGTAATTTTAAATAAAAGCTTGCATGTATTGTGTAATTCACTCTTTTAATATATATATATATATATTGATTTCATTTAATATATATATATATATATATATTGATTTCATAAATATGTGTTTCCTTAATTTGGATTGATTTCTGAATCGCTTGTGATACATGATCCGATCCTTTTAACTATAAGTCTATGATGATCGCTAACGTTAGTTAAGGACGTTAGTGAAGGCATATATCAAGGCGGCTTAATTTGTAATGTCAATAGTTTAATTAGTTAAGGAAGAGGGCATGGTTTGTCAGCTGAAGAAGCAAAAAAGAGAGTCAAAGGTGATGTCTCTTCGGTGTATCAAGGAAGAGGGCTTGATCTCTTTGTCTAAAATGTTCCATGAAGCCAAACTACTAAATAAATTAAATTAATTGACCATAAATCTTCAATAATTAAGGGTGGAAAAGTAGCTTCTAGCTAACCGCAGTAATGTCTTGGAGTAGCATTTCTTGAACCAAAATGAATGATCACCAAACTAACTTTTCTCTTAAATCAAACTAGACACACTAAGTGATGTATATTACCTGTTCTTTTTTTTTTTTGTTAAGGTCACAAGTTCGAATACCAATGACCAAGAAGATACTAGTTCAACCTATTCTAACTAATCTCTGAAGAGATTATAAACATAAAAACCTAATTTTTCGAACTTCTTTTGTTACCCCCTAAAAAGAACTAGTTATATACCAGAAAGATTTATATTAGTCAAAAGGTGATTGTTGATTTTTCTTCTTCTTCTTTTGCTTGTTCATGGAGTCCATACGGATTTTATATGTGGATCTAGATTAGATTCAAATTTATCAATCACCATATAATATCTATTGATTTCACCACTCTTGATATTATATTTTTCTACAACGTAAAAATTTATTAATTTTTGAATCCGTCCAACCCAAAATTAAATTATTATTATTAATTTATTATATTTCTTAATTTATCAAATATTAATTTATAGAATTTCAACAATATAATGTGTTCCGTGATATTTTGCCAATTGATGTGCATACAGTTGCTAAAAACGGTAATCCGCTTATGTAGTTATATACCAACGGTCTAGTTAGAAATTATAATATAGCAACATGATAAGATGAGGTAGTTAGAAAAAAAAACATGATTAGATGAACAATTGATATTTACTCCTTTTTTTTTGGTAAAAATCTTTACTCCAATTAAAATATATATTTGGATCGTTTTACAACTGTCTAAAACCTGTACAATGATCAACTTTCAAAGCGATGCTAGCAAATACCATGGTCCAGTGACTGGAATGATTAGAGATTTGAACATACAATACAGTTCCAATCATAGCTGCCGAAATCAATAATTTGAAAATTTGGAGATTAAAAGGCTCCAATAATTTAAAGAGAAAAGGCATTATAACAATTTTATTTATATTGTTCAATTTATTTGCTGAGGGATAAAGTAGGATAAAGTGTCATATAATTGCCTAATCATTATATAGGAATCCGGTCAAAGGTTACTATGCATTTATGCTAAGCCTATTATAGATCGAATATATAATATCTAAAAACTAAAAATATTGAAAATGCCATGAGCTTTGTTGGTACTACGAAGACTAGGAAATATATAAATACAACTTTACTAACCGATTTCTTTTTTATTTAAGCATGATACGCGGCTATACCAGCCGTAACGGCAAATGATCCTTACATGTGAAGAGCATTAACTTGGTGGTTGAGTCCCCAAAGATCTCTGAATTAATTAACTATTCGATTAAAAATGTGATGGCCATATGTGTGCACTCTGAGAGATATGAGACTGAGAATTTGGTTGGATTTCAGGATCCGTGATGCTTAGTAGTGATTGAGTATCTTATATATTAAAACAGAAGTCACAACTTTGATACATGTGTGATTTAAAAAAAAAAATAGATTTAAAGGACATTTTCCTAGAAAATCATTTACATTTAATTTCTAATCTTATCATTTAAATTTTGGGACTACCAGAAATTTTTATTGGGCTATCAATAATTGGATTTAAACAATAGATGATCCATTGGATATATAAATTAAATAGATATAATTTAATGTTGTAATACTATACCTCCATATGTTAATTATTTAAATATTTGTCGATGTTAACTTTTAAAATTACAAAGATTCTTTTTTAAATAACAAAAATCATATTATCTAACAATGATTAATATTTACTACATTAAACCAATGAAAACAAACTTAAAACTATATAGTTTATTTTAAAAATTAAACAAAAACTAAATGTTTAATTATTTACTCGATAATATAAATCTATGAAGCGAAAAGTTTAATTTTTTTAAACTTTCTAATTTGTAACATTCTAATTTGTGAAATGTTACAATATCTTTGAATATGACAATAAAACAATATTTTACTAATCTTTATATATATAGTTACAATTTTAATAATAAAATAATAACCCAAATATATATATATATATATATATATATATATAGAAAAAGATACAAATACATGTGAAAGCTTGAAAAAATCTCTTCAATGAAAAAAATATACCATAAACGTATTATATTTTAAAAATTGATATACACATATATATTATAATATATATCAATTTAGAATTAAAAAAAAAAGTTATGTAAAAATAATTGAAAACAAAAACCCGCGCGATTGCGCGGATCGAGATCTAGTTGTACTTAAAAGTCCTAGTTGCATATGACCGACCAACTTCACAAACTGAGATTTGTGTAGTCTTTGTACCAAATAAATTTCGTCTTTATCATGGTCGTAGTACTACTCGCAAATATATTAAGCAACATGGAATAGAATGATAATATGTTATTATAAGAAAAAATTCTCTACGTCAACTCAATTAGTTAGATACTAATCTTATATAATTTGTGTAATGCTATATCGTTATGATCTTAAATGTGATTTACTTAAATTGTTTGTATGTTAACTCCAAAATTTTGTGTAAATTTAATGGAATTTCAAGTAAAATTGCTATGTAAGAAAAAGCTTAATGAAATGCTATGAAAGTTAATAATTTGAGAATAAAATCTTCCCACAGAATCACAGTCAAGAAACGTTGAGCGTAGGCAATTTACTAAATAAGAGACGGATTATGCAACATGTCAAGTTTGAGTTTACCAGAAAAAAAGGAAAAAAAAAGAGGAATTAGCCTTTATAACGTCAAAATAAATCATAATTTACAGGATAACCAAATGTCCTAGGTTTTTGATACAGACACTGTCTTTTATGTATTAATTATGTTTTGCCCTTAACGCCAACCAGAGAAACCTGAAGAAAAATAAAATAAAAATATATAATTATTAACTGTCATATTTACTTAGTGGCGTAATTAGAATTACACCATCTCTTCTTTTACCTTTCTTTGGTAATTTTTGGAAAACTAAAAGGTCTCAGTCGCCGAATTTCTCACCCTCGTCGAACCCATCGCTTAGCTCTACATCGTAGCCACTGTTGGCCTGCTCTGCCTTAATTAGACATCACGAAGTCTGGTATAAAGGGAATAGCAGAGCCGCTACTGAAATCGCTTGGCCCCCGGCGTCGTTACAATCCAATCGGCAAGAAGGAGCACCCGAGCGTCTTCTCTTTTACATAGGCGATTCGACTGAGATCTGTTGCAATACTGTAAGTTTTCGGTTTTCTGGCTTTGATTCTATGCTTGCGCTGCTTTTTTCCCTATGCAGATATCGTAGCTCTAGCCTAATCTAATTTGTTAAATCTAACCCAACGATTCATTTGCATGTCGGATCTGGTAGAGAGAGGTCCCTGAATTGATTGAGGGTTTAAGTTCCCCGGTTTGTCGGATTCATATGTTTACTGCGAAGTCCTCCGGGGTAAATTATGTTTGGAATCGAAAGGAACATATGAGGGGTAGAACTATATTGATTGACTATGTCAAATGGAATAGCTTAATAACTATGTTTGAAATGGAACATCTTATCTTGTAGTTGTCTTATCGTTCCATTCCATGTAGCTAGTCGTCATGAAGTATCGTAGTATAAGTATACATAATTGTTATTCCAATTCATATATGTTTCTATTCCATACTATACCGAAAGCAACTAAACTATGTAAAATATTACATATTATATTATGCTCCGTATCACTGCTATTTTTTTCACCGCATATTATGTTTGATAAGCATACACTACTTACCATTAATTTGGCGTTCTGCTTTTGTTCGTCAGGTTTGTCATGGATGAGTTGAAGCTTCCATTCACATATTAGATTGACATTGTCACCACTGTCTGAGTTCTAGGAGTCTTTTGCGATCGAAAAACTTCTCCTAAAATCCTAACCTTCTCTGCTTCCAAAACCGCCAGTGCGCCACCGCAGTTACAGCCGAGGCGGCGAGGAGCATCACCCGGACCGATTTGCCTCCATATCACATGAGCGAGGAGCATCACCCCGACCGACAGCGTTACGGCTCTGTGCATCCATCTTCCCAATCCAAGATTTGTCATTGAGTGAAGACGAAACCTGAAAACATAGTTTGTTATGCGATATATTATGTTACTATACTATTTCGCCAGGTTCCATTTCATTTGACAGTTACTAAAAAGTGCTATATTTTGTAATTTCCTTAAGCTCTAACTATCGTTACATGTTTTTGAACCTGTAAAAACTGTACTATGATTTATATTGTATAGTTTAATATTACATAATATAATTTAATATTACACATGCACTTTTTAGATTTTGATATTTGAGTTTAGGGTTTATATTTGGATTAGGGTTTAGTGATTTGAGTTTAGGGTTTAGTATTTAAAAGGTGAAGGGGTATAGTTGGGGTCATCATTAACTTCTTCCATGCAATCATATACATTTTATAATTTCACCAATATGTACTATGTTATTTATTTTGTTCCATTCTATTTGGGTTTAGGATTTATAATTGGGTTTAGGGTTTATATTTGGATAAGAGTTTAGTGATTAGAGTTTAAGGTTTAATATTTAGAAGGTGAGAGGGTATGGTTGAGGTCAGCATTAACTTCTTCTTGCGATCATGGATATTTCATAATTTCATCAATATGTACTATGTTATTTATTATATTCCATTATGTTTGGATTTAGGGTTTATACTTTATATTTGGGTTTAGATTTTATATTTGGATGAGTTTAGTGATTAGAGTTTAGGGTTTAGTATTTAGAAGGTGAGAGGGTATGGTTAAGATCAATATTAACTTCTTCCATACAATCATGTTCATTCAATGTACTATGTTATTTGTTTTGTTCTATTCTATGTGGATTTTGAATTTATGTTTGGGTTTATGGTTTATATTTGGGTTTAGGGTTTACTGATTAGAGTTTAGGATTTAGTATTTAGGGTTTGGGGTAAGACTGAGGTAAAGTTTAGTATCTAGGATTGTGAATCGGATATGTTTAATATTTAGGGGTTGTAAGTAGAGTTATAATCCTATACTACATCGGTGATATGGAATAGAACACTCGTGCATATGTATGTGATGAATAAAGGTATACGTGGGTGGTTCTTCCTTCTTTTATTTGGAATAGTTTTCAGGTGCTCTAGACCTTATAATTTGTTGGCCACGTTATTCACTCCAACACATTTACTTGGTACATGTAAAGAAGAAGGATAAAACCGGACACTTTATGGTGTAAATGTCATAAATTACATTATGTCAAAATCAATGACATTCACCTAATTTGTACTCAAAACATGGCTAGTTGGCAAATAAGCCAAAAAAACATGTCAAGTTTGAACCAATAAAGTTCAAAAAAAAAAGTTTGAACCAAGCTTTGAGTCACGTGGGCTTCACGAATAAGGCCATATAACTGCACATGCCGTGACACAAAACCTTATAACATCTCCTGCATGCACACAGGGCCGGATCTAAGAATATGAGGACCTTAAACATTTCTTAAGAACATTATAAAAGAAAAATTATGATTTGGAGATCTTTATCCACATAAAAATTGTCTAAATTTTTTGGGGATGTAAGACCAATGTTTCAATAGGCTTGGTCTAGATCCGGCCCTGCATGCACATATATATATTGATCAAATTCATATGCGTAAGAAAAATGAATCGTAACGATTTAGTTTTTATCCATATTTGACTTCGAACAATAGGACAAATCACTTGGATTCCTAAATACAAAAATATACTTGTGGACCCGTTTGATGTCTTTCATATATGCATGAGGGGCCATCTACGCATGGCATTGCTACTTACATCACACACACATACTTGATGCATACATAAACATAGTGAAAAATGAACTAAAACTTCGTATATTTTAAGCTCTAATATGGTATGTGGGTGTTGTTAAAAAAAATAAAATATATATGGTATGTGGGTCACGTTAGCCTTTCTCGTACTTGATGCAAAGCTTATGAATCGGGAAGTCACTTTAACTTTTTTTATTAAAGAGCATATTTTATTTTTATTATATTTTAATAACAGTAGAACTTTGATTAATGTTGTGCTTCGTGTATACATCCACTTAATATGTGCACGATTAAGAAAGATTCATCGCACATTTGTTACTTAAAAAGCAAGAATTAAATCGCACAAAGATTCGTTTCTTTAGCTTAGATGCACCGGCATGAATTATAATATAAAGTCTACTGATTAATGCTCATGGAGTTTATCAACGTTCATCCTCCTCTTCCCATCTTTTTGAACATTGTTAAAATTAATCTCTCTTTTAAATTTATTTTTATTACTTGACTTGTTGTGTATTGTTCTTCCAAAGATAATAAAATTAGTCGGCTCTTCATGCCTTTCAATCTAAGTAATTTAATGACATGATGATGCTTAATTCTCAAATCCAAAGCCACCACTTGAGTATTTCTGCAAGTCACTGCCTTTGTGGGGACCCTTACGAGAAACATATTGTTCATATCTTATAATGGGCCTATATATGTTTCCCGTTACATGGGTTATTGGGCCTTAATAGTTTTTGATCGAAGGAGAGTTTGATTAAAAGGTAAGTGGGGGATATTTTGATCTGGTTTTATTAAAAAAAATGGTAAGAAAGATATGCTAAATCATTAGTGGAAGAAATATATAATATATTTTTTATGGTCAAGTGGAAATTTTTCTCATTATTTTATTTAAAGTAGCGGAAATTTTCCAGTATCTATATGTTTCTCCATAAGCAGATAACAAGAAATAGACAAAACTTACATATGTGATGGAAACAATATAATATGTTGACAAAAAAAATATAATATAAATTAATTGATAAAAAGTAAGAGCACGTAGAAAACAATCAGACGACGCGACATTACTCCCATTTTCACAATATAACATCTCATTATTTTATGTTAATAAAAACAAAATTCCTAACTTTTAAAACGGACAGAAAACAGAGCCACAAAGTTGAAAAGATGATGCTCATTGACATTATGAAAGGAAAAAAATCAGGGTGAATAATGTTAACGTGTTAGTGAGTGTGTCAGCATCAGCTGCATTATATGCATTTATCAAAATATTAAGAACGTTGGTTCTTTTTTGACAATGGTCCAATATTAATGGTTAAACAAATATATAAGAAGCTTAAAAATATACAACAAGGTCGTCGCGGGGCGAATTGTCGCGAAGCTAATCAAGGTTTCATATGGTTTTGTTTTACTTATCGTCTAAAGGTTTGACAGAATGTACCACTAATCAATGGATTTAATATAAATCATAAGTGAGTCGTATACTCATGAATCAATAGTCTCTCCCTCGTTCGTATATCGTTTTGTTACTTGAATTCCTCTCAACGATAATTATACCGTCTTCCTTTTTCATATACTTTTTAAACAATAAGGATAAAAATAGCTATGGTAATTTATTAATCATTTCATATTATTTTTTGTCAATTTACTTTTTATGGTATGGCGTTTTGTAGGTAGATGAGGAATGATTTAATACAACTAAAAAAGTTATATGGCTAAGTATATAGCATACACGTACATGGATATGACACGTCTTGCCATCCACTAACGCAAATGCTTACATACATAATCTGCATCACTATCTCTAGAATCTCCTCAATTTCCCCCTAGATTACGACTATTTAACTAAATAATTTTATCATAATTTGATTTAAGTTAAGTATTAATTAGATGCGGATAATTCCATAAGTTTTGTCGGTTTTCTTTTTGTAGAGAATGTTTGGAAACATGCAAAATGACTTGTCTTTCAGAGACTAATTCTTCAATTATATTTCTTGGAAACAGGCTTTTTTTCTTAAAACAAAGAACATACTTTTATTCTGTTGTCCTTACGTGTATGTATATACAAAAACGAAATAAACAATAATCTTTCCTCTGAACTATTATTTATTTACGTATAGTAGTAATCAATCAGGCACGGTTGAATAAGTATAAACCATAGATAACATGTCATTTTCTAGCAAAAGATTTAAAGATTTAAAACGTAGTGGACTGTTAGATATATATTGTCTCAGGTCGTCATATCATTACCGTTTTCCCTGTGTGTAGTTAGCTACGTTGCATGGAAGCTTCATCGGACGTCCGCTTCCCGATTCGGAATCGGAATCGGAATCGGAACCTTGTCAAAACTTACGGAATCTCGCTTCCAAAACGCTTCTAAAATATTATCTTTAAAAATACGTTGGAAACTTACGATTCTGTTTTGGAATCACGCTTCTGTTCTTAAAAAAAAACACTATATCAATAAAAATTTAAAAAATATAGTTTTCAATTTATATAAAATCTAAATTTTAATAGTATTGAATAGAGAGAATAGAAATATACAAATATTAAATTAATACTATAGATTATCATAATTTTGTTTAATATATATTAGTTCATGTACATAACATCTTTAGTTTCATAATTTTGTTTAATATATATTATATGTGTATATGTATATTGTTTTCAATTTGGTAGATATAAAGATATAACATTGTATTGTTCACTCGAGATAAAAATAGGTGCAAAAAATCTTTTACCAAAAAAAAGGGTGCAAGTGCAAGTGAACATGATTTTGTTTGGAGGTTTGAATGGGCAAAGATATGTGCCAAACTCGATCAGAGAAAGAGAATTTTGAATGACATCATTTGATTTTGTGATCTTCAAAACCAAACTGACTAGAAAGAGAGTTTCGAAGCTGTACGTACTCTTTCGTTGAATTGGTAAGACAACTCCTCTTCATTTTGTTATCACAAAAAAACTCTTCTACATTGTTAGATTTTCTTTTTTGAAACATATATTTGTTTATTCGGTCTTTATTAACAGTATATTTTTAATCATTCTTACACAATAATGGTTGTTTCCAACACAAACACATATATATAAGAAAATAAATGACAACTAACATATATTATTTTGAGAAAAATGAACATGTATAGTTGTGCATACACACACTTGCATATGTGTATTTGAGTGTTTGTCATAGTATCTCTTATCAGACGAAGCCATATAGATCCGACCATGTACGTGTCCATATTGCTGCATCCTTTTTAATTAAATATGTAAATGATTATTCAACTACGTAAAAAAACGCATTTACAGAAATAAGCTGCTTAATGACAGAATAAAATAACAAATACCTCAGTAATAATATTTAACTGTTGAAAGTATTCGAAGTCATTGGTGATTTAATTTATAAAACAATAAAATTTGGATTGTTATATATGACCTGATTTAGCAAATTTGACTGTCATAAATGTTTTTACTGTTATAAATATTGACAAATGTATCATAATCATGTATTATCCTATATTATGTATTTGTGAAGTGTATATTGATTGAATACATGTAGATGGAGTTGTATAGGATACACGAGTCTGTATAGAGTATAAATACTATCATTGTACATTGTAGTTGAATTTAATGAGAATGAGTTTATTTTACTAATATGGTATCAGAGCTATACAGCTCGTTCTCTAACTAACTTCCGCCGTCATCACTCATCTCCACCGTCTTCCACCGGATTCTCATCGGAATCCTTCGCTTTTCATCTCTCATTCCTTCGACAAGTTCATCTCCGCGATTCCCTGTGCAATCTCAGCTCAACTTCAGATCGTCATTCAGATCAGAGCTCGAGATCGACATCAATGGGGAAACGCAACTGCAAGTCGAAGTTCCGTCGTTCTTCACCGGATCTTCCGGATTCTCAATCTCCGATGACTCGCGACATGCCTTCTGGCTCTCGTCAACCTCGCGATATTATCGAATCTCCCGATCGTGCTGATCTCGTTCGCTCTCCTCTCATTTCACCTGTGGCTCGCTTTGAGGTATCCGATTCACCTGATAACATACATTCTCCATATCATCTTCTCAATTCCGATCATCCTGGACTAGTTCTAGCTGCGGATCCTTTAGATGGTAGTAACTATGGTGTTTGGATCATCGCGATGACTACTAGTCTTGAGGCTAAGAACAAATTAGGCTTCGTTGATGGATCTATAATCAAGCCTTCTGAGTCTGATCCTTATTTCCGAATCTGGTGTCGATGCAATAGTATGATCAAATCTTGGTTGTTGAATAGCGTGACTAAACAAATCTACACAAGTATACTGTATTTCAAGAAGGCTTCAGATATTTGGGCGGATCTTCACACACGTTATCACAAGTCTAACCTACCAAGATTGTACAAGCTTCGTCATCAACTTCATTCGTTCAAACAAGGCAGTATGGATCTCTCCTCATATCACACAAAGACGCAGTCATTGTGGGAGGAACTCTCGAGTCTTCAAAGTGCTAATCACACAATTGAAGATCTTCTGGCAGAACGTGAAACCAATCGTATCATTGACTTCCTTATGGGGCTCAATGATAACTATGAAAACATTCGAAGTAGAATTCTCATGAAGAAGGCTCTTCCAAGTTTCTCGGAGGTGTTCAATCTTTTGGATCAAGAGGACAGTCATCGGGCTGCTCATACTCAGACATCTTCACTTTTGGAAACTCCTACTGTTTTTCAAGTTTCTCAGTCTTTTAATCAGAACTCTGCTAGGTCTTCTTCGGGTGGTTATCAGAGAAAGGATAGGCCTTTTTGCACCTTCTGTCACCGTCCTGGTCATGTTATCGATCGATGCTACAAGAAGCACGGGTATCCTAATAGCATGAAACCAAACCCGAAGAGTGACACGCTGGTTTCTCCTTTGTCTGCGAATGTTGCTGTTGTTGATCATTCTCAGCCTGATGAATTGCATACACAGGATTTATCTCCTACTCAGATTCAGCAGCTAGTATCTTTCCTCAGTAACAAACTACAGACTCCAGCAAATCATCCCACTCCAGAGGTTCACTCTGTCTCAGTTTCCGTTCCTTCTTCTTCCAGCACTTGTCCTATATCCGGTAAATTTCATCCTTCTATTCATTGTTCCTTTACCGGTAGTGCTAAACCTTATGTCTACTCTATGACTAACAATGCCACACCTTTAAACGCATGGGTGATAGACTCAGGGGCAACAAACCATATAACTCATCAACGCGCTTCTTTCATTTCTTTTAAACCCCTTCCTGATACAACTGTTTCTTTACCCAATGGAGTTCTGGTTAGCATTGTTGGCATAGGTACTATAGCACTGGGTAGTGATCTAATCCTTAGTGACGTTCTTTACATCCCTCAATTCAAATTCAACCTTCTTAGTGTCAGTTGTCTAACTAAAGTCTTACACTGTCAGGTTTGGTTTGATGAATCTTCTTGTGGTATTCAGGATCCTACACGGGAATTAACGATTGGAATGGGTAGAGAAGTGGCAAACCTTTACTTCCTGGATATAGAGTCATTGTCTTCTACAGGTACTTTAAAAAAAATCGTTGTTGCTTCTGTTTCCAGTATAGATCTATGGCATAAGAGATTAGGACACCCTTCTATGTCCAAACTTGAGTCTATGCATTCTGTTCTAGCTTTTCCTAAGCAACATACGCTTGATCCTCATTGTAAAATTTGCCATTTATCAAAACAAAAACATCTCCCTTTTGTGTCTCATCATAATATCAGTAAAAACCCTTTCGACCTGCTTCATATAGATACATGGGGACCCTTTTCCACCCCTACTCACGATGGCTTTAAATATTTTCTCACCATTGTTGATGATTGTTCTAGAGCCACGTGGGTCTATCTCCTCAAAAACAAGTCTGATGTTCTCACTGTTTTCCCGGGTTTTATAGAAATGATAGAGACTCAGTTTGATAGAAAGATTAAGGGGGTTAGATCTGACAATGCTCCAGAACTTAAATTCTCTGCCCTTTATCAATCCAAAGGAATTTTTTCTTTCCATTCTTGTCCTGAAACTCCACAACAAAACTCTGTTGTGGAACGTAAGCATCAACACATTCTCAATGTGGCTCGTGCTCTTCTTTTTCAATCTCATATCCCTCTTCCTTATTGGGGTGACTGTATTCTAACCGCAGTTCACCTGATTAACCGTCTACCTTCTCCTATTCTTGAAAACAAAACACCTTTTGAAGTTCTTACTAATAAAATACCTGATTATGATCAACTTCGTTCTTTTGGTTGCCTCTGTTATGCTTCTACATCCCCTAAGAGTAGACTTAAGTTTGATCCTAGAGCTCGTGCGTGTGTTTTTCTTGGCTATCCTTCGGGAATCAAAGGCTATAAACTACTTGATCTTGAGACAAATTCTATTCTTATCTCTCGTCATGTAGTTTTCCACGAACAGCTCTTTCCTCTCGTTGGTACTGATCTTTCTCAACCTTCTTCTATCTTCTTTAATGATCAGTTACCAACACAAGCTCCTGTGAAAAATAATGCTCCCGATGTTGAGACTTCTTCTCATTCATCTTCTGTAGATATCTTGCCTTTTGCGGATACTACTAATGATGCTGAACCTTCTGTTCAGTCATCACACAGGAGACTTAAAAAGCCTGCTTACCTTCAAGATTACTATTGTAATTCAATAGGATCTTCAACCATACACGAAATCTCTTCTGTGCTTTCTTATGGTAAAGTATCCCCACTTTATCTCTCTTTCTTAGTAGCTATTGACAAAATCAAAGAACCCTTAACCTATGCTGAGGCAAAGAGACTTCTGGTGTGGGATGATCCAATGGACGAAGAGATTGTTGCTTTGGAAGGTACTGGCACCTGGACTATCTGTACTCTTCCTTCAGATAAGACTCCTATTGGCTGCAAATGGGTCTTTAAGGTGAAGTTTAACGCTGATGGGACTGTAGAACGTTACAAGGCACGCTTAGTTGCAAAGGGGTACACTCAACAAGAAGGGGTTGATTACCATGATACGTTTTCCCCTGTTGTCAAGCTTACCACAGTCAAATTGTTACTCAGTCTTGCAGCTATTCACGGGTTCTCTCTTCATCAACTTGACATCTCCAATGCATTTCTCAATGGAGATCTCGATGAAGAGATATACATGCGATTACCTCCTGGATATGCACAAAGAAAGGGGGACAAACTGCCTCCAAATGCCGTTTGCAAACTTGAGAAATCTCTATATGGTCTTAAGCAAGCTTCGCGTCAGTGGTTTCTCAAATTCTCCACTACGCTTGTTTCTTTGGGATTCACACAAACATTCTCTGATCATACATGTTTTCTCAAGCTTCGTGATGGGCTCTTTCTTTGTGTCATCGTATATGTCGACGACATTGTTATATGCAGCAGTGACAATTCTGAGGTTGAGACATTGAAGAATCAACTAAAGTCTCATTTCAAACTTCGAGATCTGGGTCCTATGAAGTATTTTCTTGGTCTGGAGATTGCTCGCTCCTCTGATGGGATACACATTTGTCAACGCAAGTATGCACTGGATTTACTTGATGATACTGGTCTTCTTGGTTGCAAACCTTCGAGCATTCCTATGGATCCATCTATCAAACTCGTTTTTGAACCCCCTAAAGGTGTTGATGATGCTTTGGTTGATGCTGCCGCATATCGTCGTCTTGTTGGTCGTTTGATGTATTTGCAGATTACTCGACCTGATATTACGTTTGCTGTCAACAAACTGAGCCAGTTCTCTTCAGCTCCGCGTCAGAGTCATCATAAAGCTCTCATCAAGGTTCTTCATTACATCAAAGGAACAATTGGACAAGGGTTGTTCTATTCTTCCTCCTCTGAGATGCAAATACAGGCTTTTGCGGATGCTGATTGGGGCTCTTGTCAGGATTCTCGACGTTCTACTTCTGGTTTCTGTATCTTCATCGGTACATCACTTATCTCATGGAAATCAAAGAAGCAGAAGGTCGTTGCAAAGAGCTCGGCTGAAGCAGAGTATAGGAGTCTCTCTGTCGTATCTGATGAGTTGTTTTGGCTCAACAACTTCCTTATCGAGTTGCGCCTTCCTCTGTCTAAGCAAACACTTCTCTTTTGTGACAATTCAGCTGCCATTCACATTGCTCATAACTCAGTGTTTCATGAACGCACCAAGAATCTTGAGATGGATTGTCACAGTGTTCGGGAACGCTTGGTTGCAGGTTTGTTCAAGTTGCTACATGTGAGAACGGAATTACAATTGGCTGATCCATTTACAAAGCCAATGTACCCTGCACCGTTTAAGAGATTGTTGGGCAAGATGGGTCTTCTAAACATTTTCGTCCCATCTTGAGGGGGACTATTATCCTATATTATGTATTTGTGAAGTGTATATTGATTGAATACATGTAGATGGAGTTGTATAGGATACACGAGTCTGTATAGAGTATAAATACTATCATTGTACATTGTAGTTGAATTTAATGAGAATGAGTTTATTTTACTAATATCATGCATATCTACACGCATGGTTATATACTCCAGTGGAGTTGAATAGGAAACACGAAATCACCCTTGGATTCTTTATGAATACTATAGGCACCTAACAATTCATGTGTATCATGTCGTATATATAAGATGATTAACAGTGTTATCTTTTAAAAATAAGAACTTTTATATTGTTTGATCAAAAAAAAAAAAAGTTTATATTGATGGATGTTGGTGCGTTTAAAAGACAATCCTCTTTTAGGCTCTCAAATTTATATTCATAGTTGTTTCTTTCTTCTTATGTGTCAGATGTATTGTAATTTGAAAATATTTTTAGATTTTCGAAAGACCTAATTAATTAGGGAAAAAGGAAGAAGCTAAAAGGTAGAATCTCTTTCAAATTTATAAAAGCATTAATCAAAAAGAAAAACTCAAAAGATCGTATATATTGCTCTTCGTGAATAAAGCTAAGTTGAAGCTAAAATACACAAATATGAGAATATTAATCTCAATCCATGTGATTTTTTTTACCACTCTCTTATGTCATATATACTTATACAAAAACCTCTTTATATATATAAGTAAAAATAAAATTTTGCAGAAAAAATTACACATGATTTGGCCCATTGAAGTAACTTGCATCATCGGATTTAAGAAGAGAGGTTATGTCCTCCCAACTTATTGTGCTTTGATCAGCCGATGTACTCGTCGTTCCTCCGGCAAACGCTGCTCCAGCTCCGGTTACTGATGAGTTTGCATATAGTTTTGCGTTCTCATCGTTGGTCTCAAAATTCGCTAAGTTGTTGTTGTTTAAGAACACATCATTGATAGCTTCTGTTTGAAAATTACCACTCCCAAACCATTGAGTAATCTCTTTTTGATGTTGATGGTGATCATCACTTGTGTTTGGTAATGGAGAGTTCGTACTGCTACTCATGAGAGCAAACTCTCCTTCTCCTCCTCCTGATTCCAGGTAGTAATTAGGATCTAACAAAAGCTGAGAAAAGGAAAGATCAAAAGAGTTTGTCATTGAGTCTTCCGGATAATGATGATCAGGGTTTGATCTCTCCGGTTCTTCTTCAATCTTGACCATGTTCTTGAGTGGGATCAATGGCTTTTGCTCTAATGCGCAAGACGGTGTCGGTTGGTAGTAATTGCAGCTTGTTGGTTCCATCATCACAAGAGGTACTTGACAATGAGGAGGAGGAAGCTGAGGCAGTAATGGCCATGGTGATGATCCAAACATGTTGTTCAGATAAAGATCCGTACTACCATTACTTTGGCATTGTCCTTGTTGCTGTCGTTTCATCATCACCATCTCTTGCTTCATCCGAGCTTCTTGGAACTCTTTTCTTTGTTTGTTAAGAAGCTTCTTCTTCAGCCTCGTGTTCCAATAGTTCTTGATATCGTTGTCTGTTCTTCCAGGCAATTGTGCAGCAATTATAGACCACCTTTTAAAAAAAAACCATTGAACATATAAACATAATGGTTCTCTAATTCAAAACAAGTGTGTTAATTAATAATCTTGACCCAAGTAGAGTATAGTACCTGCTACCAATAGTAACATAGAGGTTACAAATGATGTTGTCCTCTTCCTCAGAGAAGCCACCATGTTTGATGTTAGGTCTCAAATAGTTAAGCCACCTTAGTCTGCAACTCTTCCCACATCTCCTTAGACCTATATACATGTACATATAAAATATATACAAAATATCAACGCGAAAATATGTACACGAAAGTTCTATTTGCTATAGAATATTCAAACCGTCTCAAACTATTTTAAATCATAATTATATACCAATCTTCTGAGGCAAAGCGATCCAGTTGCCTCCTGTGCCACTACTCTCGATGTAATCTTTGAGCTTTGCATCTTCTTCAGGAGACCAAGGCCCTTTCTTCACGTTAGCCTTGTCACAACACGGTGCTCTTCCCATCTTCTTGATTCGTGATTCTTGTTCTTGATGTGTTTCTTTCTCTTTCTCTCCCTCTTTATTTTTTATCTTTCTCAACTATGTTGATGATGAAGAGGAGGAGGAGGATGTTTGTATGATGGTGCGTGTATGTGAGGTTCTTATATATACATACACGGAAATGTGTATAATGGAGAAAAGTATATGTGAATGAAGAAAAAATTAAAGGAGAGAGTATATAATAGCTGGAGGAGATAGTTGTGATGAAGATGTCAAAAGTTAGGGTTTAAAAATGAATAAAAGTTACTTTATGGAATTGGAAATTTGATGATATAAATTATGTGATAAAATATTAGTAGAATTTAGAAATGAATGACAGAGAAGGGGGGAACTAATGTTTTTTCTCATTTGTCTTTGCTCCTGCATCAGCATCTAGAGTTCAATACTAATGAAGTATATTTAGTCTTAAGGAAATTTAATTTGTTAATTATAAATCCCACCAATAATATGTAAAACACCCCGTCAATTATAATGTTTGCTTAGCCGGCCGCCACCCTTTGACTCTTTTGTCTCTTCCTTCCTATATTCTAGATTTTAGGCTGTATTTATCTAACTTCAGAACAGTTTATTACTGAATAAGTTTCCGGATGGAAGAGCAAGACTTGAAAACTATGAAATATATTTTGTAATTTATTGTATGAGTTGCATCTAGTTCTAAATTTATAATCACTTTTGAGTTTTTTTTTTGAAATAGTGGAAATTAATCGTTTGTGTTATCACTGTAGAGTTTTTGCAGTTAGTTATTATAATTATATTTTATCCGCCATTCTGTGTTGCTAGTAAATGTACGCTTAAACATGTATGATTATTGTATGCATGATACTACACACTTTTTTTGTCGAGAAACAAGCATATCATTAGATATTACACGCTATATATAGGTTTTCCTCATGATTCATGTCCTAGCGAGTAGTGGATTTTATAATTAGTCTTTGATCTGCGGTTTAGGAGTATGATTAACATAAATAGTAAATGGCATGCAAAATCACAAATACCTTTGATTTGATTATAATGGAGTTACATATGGATTAATTAATATGCATATACATACATACTTATATATAGCGTGTGTGCGTGTGTGCGTAATTATTACTTTTTTTTTTTTTTTTTGTAACACAAACGATTATATTAAAACTAAAAAGAGTTTAAACGATTACATTCGAAGCTAGGTTCAACAGTAATAAGATAGAACCGGAGGGATCCTCAACGGTTTGATGAACATCATAAAAACAAAACACTAGAACGAGGGACAACAAAGCTAACAAGAGAGTCTTGCTCGACAATTGGAGAACCATGGGAAGCATCAGCTGTGTCCCTGAATAGGTTACTACCACGAGCCTGAAATGGTCGTAATCGACGTTGATTAAACCAAACAGCAAAGTTTGGAAGGTGGTGGAACGAGCATGAACAGCTCTAGCTCCGACATCTTCGAAGTTCTCCGAAGAAACTAGGTGAATCTGTGATGGATGTACAAATAATGGCAATTTCAGCACAACATCACAGCTTTGGGCTAGGTGAACCCTTTGCACTAAGGCGCGATGGCGGACCGTGGACAGACATGATGCTTTGGAGGAGGAATGATGGCTCAAGTTTAAAACAATTGGCAAGTTTAAACTCCATAAATGGTTTTGGTTCAAACCAAAGCATGTGTCAGTTGAGTACCAACGGCTCTCGGAAGGGATTGGAGTGACGAGGCGAGGCGGCGGAGAGGTGATACTCTTGACTATCAATGATGAGAGAATGTGAACTGAGGTCCGGCTGAGAAAGTGAATTCCGATATTACCGTATCGGGATCCATGGCTCTCGTCGGGACCTGAGCTAAACTGCAATCCCATTGCAACATATTGAAAACTCATATCAGAGGATCTGTCGGGGTTGAGAAAATATATGACCAGTGGTTCACAGAGTTGAGATGGTGAAGAGACGGGACAGAGGGGAGGAGACGCTTCAGGTACACATAAACCCTTAGATCTGGCGAGCCCATACTCGAGACGACTTGATCTGGTGGTTCTGCTTTTGACAGCCAAATTATGGGCTTTCTGAACTGTGAGATTCAGAGCGTCCGGCGGGGCAAAATGGAGACCAAAACGCTGTGGACAAGACCTTGCATTGTCAGATGAGTAATTGGCTACAGAGTGTTCGGCGGGGCAGCTAGCAAGCCCTAGTGAATTGTGGCGGTGGGAGGTGATGACAAACACGAATGGAGAATGGGGAGACTCCCTTGAGAGCACAGATCCGGCTCCAAAGTTGAATGACGGGCTCGCCACTGAAGATAAAAACACCACCCAGAAGGATAGAGCCACTGCAAGGGGTGATTCGAGGAGACGTCTTGACTTCCTCCGTTGCACTGAACAAGGCTTCTCGTTGTCAATCTTCAACAACAGAAAGCATGGAAACAAGCAAAGTAACAAGTAAGAACATAACAGATCTACGAAGAAGATGAACGGATTCGTCTTGGAGTCCCTGCGCCAGCGAGAATAGCCTTCGCCGGCGCCGGAAGAGAGCATTTGACTGGTTGCCTCGTTGTCTGTGCCTGAGAGAGCTGCTAGGGTTTTTAATGCGCAAGTAGCAGTTTCTAATAGTGCGTAATTATTACATAAGACTTCACGGAAGCTTGAAGGCCCACTTGCATGGCAGCTTACGAATAAGAAGAAAGACCGATTAGAGCATTATTGAAATCCTGGATAATAATGCTTTTATGTGTACTTTTTATTACATGCACGTGATAGACTTGGTCATGAAGAGTAACAAAATAATTCAATATTTTCAAAATTTTGAACCAATTAATGACTAAATGAGACTTGTACGTAGTACGTAAGATTATATATATTATTAATATATTTTTAGTAATTGATGTTGTAGTCTATATAGTACAGAGGAGTATATACTTATCGAGATAGAGACAAATACTTCGAATGTTTGGTGATGGAAATGTGTGAACCATCTAGAAAATATAAATATACAGAAACTCGTATTGAACAACAGCTCACTGATCAAAATATATATTAATAGTTCTCAAGAAAATAATATATGAGAACACTGGTATCATGTATCGCCTATTTGAAGTTCGATAAAGGATGTAGACCATCGTCGTTACCAATAAAAAAAACTTTTGGCATACAAAGTTTTCTTAGATCAAAACTAATTAAGCGTGGATTTAACAAAAGAGTAGCATCGTATAACGTCCTTTGCTGTTCGCTAATTAATTGTAACTAAACGCTCTTTGATACATACAAACAACTTATCTATAGTATACCAAAATATTAAAGATAAATAATCAAATCCATGAAATTAAATGTCCAAAATCATCACCAAACATATACAGGATTTGGTGCGTGATCGATGAATCACTTGTTAATATAATATTACCCTTTTGAAAAGGATATGAGTTATTGATATGTACCAAAAGAGATGAAATGAAAGGTATATACCAGAGATATCGGAATTTTGTGAGAGGGAATTCCGTTATGGTTGGTGAACAAAACTTTGCCAACCCTCGGAGAAAAATTACATCTAACGAATTTTAAAGGCATTATAAGATGAACATTTTTTTAACACAAAATATATGTATATATAGATTTGTTCGATCTATTTGTTTAATTCTTATAGAAATATAGCTAAACGGTAATATATAATGAAGTGGTGATATATATATATATATATATATATATATATATATATATATTTTTTATTTTTTTGAACTGAAAAGTGGTGATATATTGATAGATTTGTTTAATTCTTATAAAAATATAGCTACTTAATTAGTAATCATGCAGTATAGCTACTGAACCTAATAATGACGAGTGTCTCATGGACCCATAATTAAATTTTAATCAAAGATTTGATAGGTATGTTAAGAACATAGCATTACTTAATAGTAATTTACTAATTAACACATTTTCCACGGCAGCTGAGATTAAGGAACAAGAAAACCCACAGTCTCTTATTAAGTGTCGTCACAATTTTGGACGTTCTTATACAAACGTATATGGTTAATATTGTTTTTTATCCTAATCTTTTATGTAAAATAAATATCGGTCAATTTGGATGTATTGTTTATAATAATTTAGTATATTGCAAAACAAGTGAAATATTATTATTGAATACTCATAAACAAACAAATAAGATTTGAAATGTAACTTTGAATGGGTTCATTTTTCAAGTTTAAATGAGCCAAAGCTTCTAGAGGAAACAAAATTTTTTTGACTTGACTTGTGATGGTTACTAAAGGGTTAAAAGTCAAAGCACTTGGAAATATAAAGTCTTCAAATTATTGAGGTATTATTCACTGTGTTTATATGCATTTATGGAATAAAATATGTACCATCATGGGTAAAATATCTTTTTTTATGGAAAGGTTAAATAAAGTCTGAACTTTGAAGCTAAGGGTGATAAAAATAAAATAAAAATTGTATTCAGATTTCAACAACACTAGTAGGAAACAGGAATTGGTCTTGCAGCGTAGGCCCATCCCTTCTTTTCCAAATTTACTATAAGAATAGTAATAAACTTTGTGATGTTAAACTTAGAAAAATTTATACTATTTGAGATTTTTATAATGTTATTGCGAATTTTCTATGCTTATATATGACATTTACGCTAATTCAATCCCCCCCCCCCTTTTTTTGGCTCAATGAAGACTACGGTTCTTTTTAGTGTCTTAAAATTTCAATAATAACCAAAACTTTTGTGTTAAACGTATATCAGTAATTATGTTAAAAACATATATTAATAATGTGGTTTGCTTTAAGTTAGGAGTTAAGACGTACTGCTGAATGAGCCGATTTTTAGCGGACTAAAAAATATATTGGATTTGATATTCTAAAATCATGTCTATTTTTATCAAAAAAAAAAGAAAAATCATGTCTATGTTAATTTCGTTTTCTTTTTTTTTTTTTTTTTTTTTTTTTTTTACATTAATTTCGTTTTCAAGCTATGAAAGGACCCTATTCAAGAATCTGCGAAATCCATCCATGATTTTTTTTTCAACCTAGTATTCAAGGATCTCCGAAATCCATCCATGATTATATCATATTCATTCTAATTTGATTTAAGTAATTATCTTAATAAATGAAATCCATCTAGAAAATATTTTTGATGATAACACATACAAGCAGGCCCGTGCCTTCCATAAGGCTGATGAAGCAAGAACTTCAGGCCACAAAAAAAATTATAATTTTTGAGACCACATTTTCAAAATATTAATATAGCTGAGTGGTTAAAAATATTGTTTTTGACTTCTTAGTTTAAGTATTTTCTTTTCTGTATTGTAAGTTTTCTTAAACTATTAAATGTCTCTGTTTTTATATTATGTTCACATTGTATTTATTTTTTGTTTTGGATAACTGATTTGTTATTTCTTTTGTTTTTATTATCTTTGCTATTTATAACCATTTGTTATCATTGGGGGTTTTCTAATCTCCCTCAATCATTGCATATGAAATTATAGAAAACAAAGAATAATGTAATGTGATTGAAGGTGTAAGTGAGAAAGAACTAATGTTAGAATATAATGGTTCAAAAATATTTTTCTCTAAAATCTTTTAACAAAAAAAATAGGTTCAAGAAACTACTAAAATGTTATTTATTATTTGTTAAAAACACTAAACATTATAGGTACAGTATCAATTAATAGTCTACTATTCATCTAAACTTTTTATGCAGGACTAAGCAAAAATATGTTTCTCTTAAAAATAAAATATTATATATAATATGTTGATAAAAATATCATTAAATAGCATAGACCACTACTTATAATTATGTTTTAAGCCACAAAATATATTGGGACGGCACTGCATACAAGATTGACTAAAATTGAATGATCTACTAAACAGTAAAAATAGTGAAAAGAGGAGGAAAATAATTGTCAAACAGCAGGTAAAGACACGGAAGAGGAAGATCACGACAATATATATCTCAAGGCATCTTTCTTTCTTCCATGATTTTATCTTCTCTTTCCCTGATGGTACTTTTTAGGATTCATTTACTTTCTGGAAGTATTCTATGCAAAAGAAGGTGAATCCTACTTCTATGATAAGACTCTCGTGACAAGTGTACACCCTCTTTTTGTTACACTAATGACTAATCTAATAATAATTAAATACTCCATAAAACATGTTGTTGTATCGTAATCATGAGATAATCATGACATCCTTTTGCATAAAGTTCAACGTTTCCTCATGTCGCTAGAAGCTTAATGTGTTTGATAAGATCTTCCACAAGTATATCTGTATATAGCATTTGAAATTTTTACTCCCAATAAATTTCAGAAAAAAAACTCATAAAACACAATTGGATTAGGAGTTGATTTCATGAATTGGTAATTTTTAGGTTTGAACAGGATTAGGAGGGAAATGTGTCGGTCCAAAGAGAAAGATAGTGGAGTTTAGATTATACTTATTTTGGTAGTATTAAACAATACTCCCTCTGTTTTTATATGTAAGTAGTTTTAGTTAAAAGTGATGATATTAAGAAAATTGTTACTTTTGAAAAAATAACATTTAATACATAAATTTAACCAATAATAAAAAAAGCATGGATTATTAGATTGGTCACAACATACGTAATAAATGTAAAAGTTGCTTTGGATTGTGTAAAAGCTGCTTTGGATTGTGTAAACATCTTATATTGTGAAACAAACTTATTTTGCTAAAACTACTTACATATAAAAACAGAGGGAGTAGTAATTAGTAGTGTTTCAAAAAAAAAAAAAAAAAAAACAATCAGCTGTCACTCATTAAGCAAAAAAAAACCCCGCAAATATTCAATGCGGATTTGTTCACTTATTTCACACGTTATTTGGTTTCAATCCTGGGCCTTTCTGATGTTAGCCACATCATCTTCATACATTTCATAGACAAAACAATTCAAAATTAAAATTTAGTTTAAAGAAAAGTACAATTCAAATTAATTAAATACTGGTAAGAGAGATTTTTTTCGCAAACTATAGTCTTAACAAGACTAGATGGAAGAGAAGATATTACCATCTTGTTTTCTGTAAGCTTTAGACCTTCAAACAAACCCTTAACACACAATAAACAAAACATCAATATATACAATCAAACCGGCAATATACAATTAACAAAACAAGAAGTTGTGCATTTCATAACTGAAACACATTGCCTACTAATTGCTAAAGGAAATGTAGGATCATTCATCATCAGTACTTACAAACTTAACCAGTAAACTAAATCAAAATTTAGTACAATAGCCATCTGTTATATGTTACCATGCATAAGGTGCTGTGTCGTCTCATACTTGAACCTTTTGATCAAAACCTTGCTGCTCAGTGGTGTTCAAAAAAAAAACCTTGCTGCTCAGATGGAAGCAAACATTATGATAGCAACAGTTTTGTATGCTTGACCCAAAACTTTCAATAAGAAACCTAGACGAAGTATAAGATTTATACAAATCTATACAAATCGACGTAAACACCCAAATGAAACCAGATAAATACAAGTTGGTGTGGTTTATATTTATGATGCAGAAATCATAAATGCATCTTATAGACTAGAGATTGCTTCATTAATAGGGAAAAGAGTTAGGAAAAGATCTCATCAGAAAAACATTGAAGACTTTTAATTTATAGATATATTGCATGTGGATGATAGGTTTCACTGTTTCAGTTTCTTACATTTAACTCAAAAGTTGAAAACCAATCATTGTTTCCATACACACTTCATAATTGCTACCTTTGCAGCTATTTTAATCCAAGATAAATCCCAAGAAACCTAGATCAACAATACAAGAACCAAAAAAATACTTGCTACCATTGCAACTATGTGAAGAAAGGATACTTAGATTAGTTTGGTTGAACAGAGCATATAAACTTATTTTGTAAGTAAACAAACATTCATGAAAAGAAAAGAAAAATTATAGTTCTCATTTCAATTGGAAAAAATATGACCGATAATCAAATGGAGTTTTCTTGAAATTCGTGGACTCTCTCCTTTATTCACTTTATTTTTTATGTTGTTGTACTTTTTGAAAACATTGTTGGTTCATCATCATAATCTTCATCACTTTAGACCACCGTTAACCGGGGTGCTTACCCCGGTACTTAACCATTTAAAAAAAAAATGGAAAAAAGTAAGCAGCAGCGCTTGAACAAACGCAGTAAGCGTCGGTTGTTCCCACTGTTCGCGGATCCCACTGACACGTGGCGGCCCGTGATTGGTTCATTTTTATTATTTTTTTTAATCACACAAAAACCAAAAAAAAAAAAAAATATGCCCTTAGAAGTTTGGACCAGCTGCAAGAATCTCTTCAGTCAACTTTCCATCTTCTCCGATCTTATGACTTGTGAATGTCTCAAAATTGTTTCTAAACAAACCAGCCAACTTCAACAATGTGTCCTTATAAGCCACTTTGTCTTCCCACTGCACCAAAACACACATAACCGAATAATGTCAATTTTCATAGTTTTTACAATATATGGGGTTTATTCTGACTCATGTTAAATAAAATATAAAGTTAATCTCTCTAGAACTTACTGCATTCATAGGCTCCAAAATCTCAGAAGGCACTCCTTCAACTTCATTTGGAATCTCCAAACCAAAAATCTCAGTTTTCTGATAAGTTGCATTCAAGAGACTACCCGAATGTATAGCATCAATAATCTTTCTTGTATACGCCAACTTGATTCGACTTCCAGATCCATAGCTGCAAAATTATCAACATTTCAAAGTTATAACAATGACACATGTTTTTTTGTGGTTTTCTGAGAGCTTGTACCTTCCACCAGACCAGCCGGTGTTAACAAGCCAACCGGTGGCTCCTTGAGCTTGCATTTTCTCGGCTAACATAGCTGCATATTTGGTTGGGTGAAGCATAATGAAAGCAGCACCAAAACAAGCCGAGAAAGTCGCTCTTGGCTCCTTAACTCCTTCCTCTGTTCCCGCAACCTACAAAACCACAGATTCGTTGCTCATCAACCTGAAAGTCGTATCTGGCTGTGTGTTATATGATGATAGAAGACTTACGAGAGCAGTGTATCCACTGATGAAATGATACATAGTCTGAGCAAGATCCAGCTTGCTAACTGGCGGCAGCACACCAAAAGCGTCACAAGCCAATAAGATCACGTTCTTAGGGTGTGGTCCAACGCATGGTATCTTTGAGTTAGGGATGTACTCAATAGGATAAGCCGCACGTGTGTTCTCCGTCACTGATTTGTCTGTATAATCCACTTCTCTTGTGTGCTCATCAAACACAACATTCTCCAAAACTGTCCCCAAAATGCGAAACGTGAGTTATACGTTAGGGCAAAAGAGTTTTTGTTTTAATGATGTACATACCAGTTCCGAATTTGATAGCGTTCCAGATATCAGGCTCTTTCTCCCTCGATAAATCAATGCATTTCGCGTAACAACCACCTTCGATGTTCGAGACTCCAGTCTCACTCCAACAGTGCTCATCATCTCCAATCAAATACCGGTTATGATCGGTCGACAAAGTAGTCTTTCCGGTTCCAGATAAACCGAAAAAGAGAGCAACATCTCCATCTTTCCCCATGTTACAACCGGAGTGAATAGACAAAATCTTTCTCTTAGGCATCAGATAATGCATCACACCGAAAAGTCCTTTCTTCATTTCTCCAGCATATTGTGTCCCTAGAATCACCATCTCTCTTCTTCCTAGGTTTATGTCGACACTTGTCGATGATGTCATGTAATGGGTGAAACGGTTACATGGGAATTTTCCAGCGTTGTAGATCGTGAAATCAGGTGTCCCGAAATTCTCTAGCTCTTCAGCTGTTGGACGGATACACATGTTGTGCATGAAAAGTGAATGGTAAGCTCTTGCTGATACTATTCTGACTTTGATTCTGTTCTCTGGGTCCCAGTTTAGGTATTGATCATTCACAAACACCTGACGATATAATATAAATATAACCAATTAAATGTTTGTATTTATCCCTAATAGTGCAAATAATTTTTTAACTACTTGCAGTCTTTGATGTTTGTTTGAGTTACCTTGTCCAAAGAGTTCAAGTAATCAACAGCTCTTTCTCGGTTCACCAAAAAACTTTGTTCATCCATTTCGATATTTGGTGATCCTCTGTTAAAAATAATGTAATATAATGTAAAAGTCAACATATGTTAAAAATAAATTATATCATAGTTTAATGTATGTTTCTGTAATAAAACATGTTTAGAGAACTTTATATTTAGTGCTTTAAAAGTTATTGATATAGATCTACAATAAAAACTAAAGCTACTGTTGAAAATTTTACAATCTATATTCTAAGGGAACAAAATAAAGCCACAACCTCTTATCAATTTTTCATGTGGTGATTTTGATTATGTAAATGAAGATAGAGAGGGACTTACTTTCCCCACCAGAGCTCGGACGCAGTTGTCTCATCCTTAACTACACGCTTGTCTTTAGGAGACCGACCAGTTTTGGCTCCCGACAAAGTGGCCAACGCACCGGTCGATGTCACGAACGATCCTTTCTCATATTTTATCGCCTGCTCGTACAATTCTGCAACCATAAAATTCAAAATGTGACGTTTTGTTTTGTAAAATATGTAATCAAATCTTGTTAATGAAGATGGTCTGCGTTTTGGATGGTTACCTGCGGGAGAGAGGTTGTGAAGGACGTGAGTGAATTTCAGAGAACTGTCACTGACGTCAGCAGCCGGAGCTGACGTAGGAGTTTGTGGCACGTGTGCCACTTTAGCCGCCGACGTCGGATCTCCTCTGATTACCTTCGGTCCTGTCTCTCTCGTCAACGAAGCCAACGATGCACTGTCGTTTCATCAACAAATTATATATGTTCAGTGTCATTGTTTTCCCATATCTCATATTGTCATATTATATACTGGATTTATAAATCACGTACACCGTATGATATTGTTATTCTTCCATTTTGTGTGTTATAAATATATCAATTAAGATCCAACTTTCTGTTGACTTCTTGATTACATTTCTTATTTCCATATCACAAAGTTAAAAAACTTTAGGACCTTGGGTTATATTAATAACAAATTTACACACCTGACGGATTGAAGCATACTCTCACCGGAGACAGGAGTGGTAGGGCCACTGGTTCCCATCACTACGCCACCTCCTTCTTTGAGAGGAGTGGTCGGTGCAGATCGTTTCTTCTGGAGACTGTGGAGCTGATCGATGGTCTGAAAGTTGACTCGTGACGCGGTGTCGTCGTGGCACACGTCACTCGACGTCGTAGACTTGGCTCCCTTCTCCGTGGTGATCCTAGGAAGCGCATCACGCGCAGCCGCAGCCGAGAAACTGAATTCTCCGTCAGTGTTTCCGTTTCCCGCCATGTCCGCTAACGTGTGGGGATGAATATATACAAATATACAATTAGTTCACACACAAATATTACACAATTTTTTTTTTTGGTAAAAATATTACACAATTTGCACACACACACACACACAAATATGTACACGTATATGAATTTAAAGAGAGTTTATGAAGAAAATGTTAATACCGGAATGTCTTCTTCTTTGTGGAAGAATAAGAATATATAACAAAACAAAAACAAAAAAAACAAGATTTGTCTTAAAGGAGAAGAGATTAATGGGTGATGATGGAAAAGAAGAAGAAGCCGTTTTATAGGCTTCCTTTGACTCGATTTCTTTCATCAATCAGAAAACGCGTCTCAATTAACTTGCCTAAACGTGGTTTGACTTAGTTAAATGATGATTATCACGTTACACACGTAGCAATGTGTATACATGATTGTAGAATGTAGATAAGACAGTTGTTTACAACTACTATATACTATTAGTCTACTATGGTAAGATGACTAGACGTTGCGTTGGTTTATCCACATAGTTAACTTGTGCATGCACATGGTAGATGATCTACCGTAGATCAATTTGCATAATACATATATCCGTTTTGACCGATGAATATGTTCATGTCTTACGTTGGTAATCGTGAAACTATTCGGGTAACTATTGTCACATTCAACTAATACACTCCGGTAGAACAGTATGGAAATATGTTTGTTAAGATTTCCTTCAACAGACAAGACTCTAGTTGTGTTAACTTAAAGATACAGAACAGATTTATGTTGAGATGAATGAAACAGAGAGAGCTTTGGATAAGAGAGTGTGAGAGTTAAGAGAAGGAGAACACACAGATATTTAACGAGTTAACGCCCATTAACGAGGGTCGCTACATCTCGCCGAGACTATGCTCGGAATCCACTAGAACAAAGGGATTACAAGAGGTTACAAGTGATGGTCAAAGGGAACACCTCGAACATGAGCCCAAAGAGGGATGGAGTCCATCGTGGGGGGGAGTTATGGCAAGCTGAGCACTCCATTGTGCAACATAGAACATAGAAGTCCCAATATGCCATATCTCTTGTTCTACTAACTTCTGGCGAATGAATTCATTTGGGATTTTTACTAGCATAGAGTGAGTTTGAGGCCTCAGATGAATGACCAGTTTGGTGCCTTTTCCCCAGATATGAGATAAAACGCTTTGAAATTGGCTATAGGAGGGAGTTTTTCCAGTGAAGACTCCTATTCAGCTCCTCGGTTGAAAACCTCGTCTGGGATTTTAACTTGAGGGATCCCTTCGGGAGAGAAAACCAATGGAGCTAGTCTTTTCAAGGATCTATCAGTTCCCATCTTAGATTTGCCAGCATAGGTCATGTCCTAAGGAGGAGGCTTCGAAGAATTCCCGCTAGTTTGAGGGTCTCTGTTTGGGGGATTATGTGAGCTCGCGTCCACTGAGGGATTCTCTTGCCCTGAACCTGCTGGAACATGAGGAATAACATAGTCAACAGGAAGAGAAACCGTAACAGGTACGGAAGGAGAAATCTTTGATGGTTTGGAGAATGGGTTAGACATAATCTCAGGTCCCGAAGCTTGAGGGAGTGCTTTTGAAGATTCAGAAGTAACCACATGAGGAGCAGTGATATCATTTTTAGGGTTTTCTACAGTACCAAATAGTATGGCTGCAGCAGGAGGAGGAGGAGCCCCTTTTGCCCTCGCTGAGAGGGTAGTATATTGAGCAGAGATGAAGTCTATCTCTTTAATCTTTGCTGAAGGGAGAATCTGAAGTTTATCCAGTCCTTTTCCAGAGATCTGGATAGACACTGTAGTAGGAGATATATCCATAGTCGTGGAAGATGATTCCAAGTTGACCATAGTAGTAGCTCGGTTATCTGGAGACAACCCGGGAACAAACCGACTTCCCACTACCTCAAGAAGAAGAAGGGAAGGTTGGTGGGGAAATCTGAAGTTTTGAAGCGGCTTCGGGAGAGTGAGGGAGCGGAGGGAATCCAGATGGATGGAGAGGAGATCCAGATCCAAAGGTTCCAGCTCCAGGATCAGGGGGTCAGCCGCTTGATGGAGCGAAGAGGCTCCTGCCATTGAAACGGATGAGCAGTAGTGTGAACAGTAGCTAGCGAGCAGGTGAGGAGAAAGAATAGAGAAAAAGAGATATCTTCTCCTTATCCCAGTGTTTAACTTCTTTTTTTTTTTTTTCGCTAAAATTTGGTGCATATATTATAAAAAGCAACATTGGTCTTGTGCAGCTACAAAACGCCAATTGTGATAATGCCAAACGCATAGAGACAAACGGTCCTGCTTTGTGCTCAGAACTATACACCAATAGTAAGCGTTCTCTTTGGTCCAAAGTCTTCTAACTCAACCCCAAGTAAACCTTACTTTAACCTGAGTTCTTCTTTGACTTGCTCATCAAGTTCTTATCTTCACAATGTTTGTATTTCAAATGTATAATGTCGTTTTCCAAAATCTTATCCGTGCAAATTACAAACATATTTTAAGCTCGATTTTTTTGATTGATCATGTCTTCAGCTGTTTGACTAGAAATAATATATACTGTTTTTATTCAAGGTACGGCACATTTTTATACGATAATTTTGTGGATAATTTAACATGCTGAAGTGGAAATATTTGTTAATGTATTATAAATATAATCTGATTTTGGCCTTGTTGATTTACTGATACGACCAGTTATGAGGGAAACTAGGTTATATACTATCAAATCAACTGTTAAACTCATTATGCGTGTATATGTAATAAAAACAACTTAAGTAGTAATATAATTTAATTATTTTGGAAAGTCCACTGCCAAAACAACAACAAAATTGAAACTGTACTACTTTCTCTAGACAAAAATAGTGAGTGAAGACTATTTGAACTTCAAATGCAAAATGGATTGTTTTCCCTATAATTTTATTTATAATATTACGCGAAAGTTGAAACCCGTATCTTTTACTTGTAAGTATGTATGACATTTCATTTGTATTTAGCGTAATAAATAAATATAAACATGGTTATTGTTTATACCGCTGGTTGCAAACCACAAGTCATCAACAAAAATATCCAGAAATAATACATCGTGGGCTGTGGTTAGGAAAAGTTTACTTTATAATTCGAGTAAATTAGATATAGATAACCTTTTAGAAAGCCAAGTGTCAGTATTTGATCTGAGAAGTCGATTTCAAGGGACGGTGATCGGAATGTCAACGTTGGACAATTTTTCGCATATCACAACCAGCACTCGGAAGGATCAGATATCCGAGCAATTTTAAGGTATCCGGATCCAGATTCTTATCTAACGAATCCATAATTTTACTATCTTTAGCCGAATCTAGGGTTCTCGGATATCCGGATGTCGGATATCCTTCTGAAAATTGTAATATCCGGCGGATATCCGAATCCGGCGGATATCCGGATCCGGCGAATATCCGGATCCGGATTTGGATTCTTAAAATAAATAAATAATAATATTAATATATATAAAATATTAACAATAATTTAAAAATATATATATATATATATAATGTTTTAATTATTTTTATGTATAATGCTACAAAATTTACATAAAATTTATATATATTATTATAAAAATAAAAAAAATATTAATAAAATTAATTTGAATATATATAGATATTACTATTTTTGAAATAGTTATTAATAAAACTTACAGATCCAGATATCCGGACTAAAAAATTAAGATATCTGGATTCGGATCCGGTTTTGACGGATCCAACATTTTAGTATCCGGATCCGGATTCGACCCTTCCGAATATCCGAATTTTTGGATCGGATCGGATCCGGATCGAATCCGGATCTCGGATAAAAGTTTCATCACAACCAGATCAGCTGCCTTATCTATGAGACGTGGGTCTTTTAGAGTTGACCAAGCTTTACAAATAATTAAAATCCCAGTAATTAAATTAAATAATTATACCACTAATACTACATTCAGAAAGAAAAAAATGATAAAATTTCAATAAACAGATACTCTCTCTCCTCCAAAATACAAGTTGTTTTGGATCATATTAAAAAGTTAATTTTATCTGAAAAAGTATCAATAAAATATATATTAAATTAGGCTAGCCAATTATAAAATACACTACAAAATATAATTGGTTGTACAGTTTTTAATGAAGTTGAAAGTTACATAGATTGTTGAAAACATCTTATATTTTGAAACATATTTTTTTAAAACATATTACATTTTAAAATGGAGGTAGTACATTTTATCTGCCGTCCACTAGTAAAAAATAAAAATCAACTGGTATTCAGCATGAAATAAATTAAAATTTTAAAAGGCTTCAGCAAAACAAAAATGTTTAGAAAAAGGGTTAACTTTCTTAATTCCAGGCTAGTCTTAAATTACATGATTTGGTGGATATGTCCATTTTGTTGGGCCGGTTTAGTGTAGAGTAAATGTTATTTTCACTAAATTATTTGTGGGTCTTTATGTTTCTTGCTGGTAGATAGTTTATATCTGTGACATATCGGACATGGAGTGGTGGCATGAAAGGTTAAGGATTGATGGGCCAACATCACTTTTATCTTAACGGGCTTGGAATACCGAATTCTCTCATCTTTGTTTTACAACATTTGGCCCTACTGAGCTAAAAATACAGCAAAGCACCAATCAATTTTTTGGGTCTCTCATGATATTAATCATTAGTTTTATATATTTCATTGTTGTGTCACAAGACATACATTATAATACAAGTACAACCACTGGGAATATATTTTTTATTCTGGTAAACCTTTTAAGTTTTCTATAACAATATGCTAGCCTATAATGATGATCACATGACTAATCATGATCTTTCCTATGTAAAGGTATAAAGTATAATAAATTCATGAAATTTAAACGGCACGATAATATAAACTAAGTACAAACTTACTTTTGATTTTGAAGTCCAGCATTGCATCCACTCTCTGATTATCCACTACACTTTTATAGTATATAAAAAAAAATTCAAACTTCATTTATTTTCTTCAAACTTTTTCTGTCACAAATTTGGATTTTCTGAAAATTACAAAAAGGGAGATGATAAAAGCTACAAGACCAATTAATTCTCTCAATGTAACAATCTCTGCATTACAAAAAAGGCCACACCCGTCGGCTACTGCTTGTCGCTGTCATGCACCTATAGGGTCCCTTTCTAAAAATCATGCTTCTATAATTTTATTTATGATATCTTACTCAATTATTGGTTACTAATATTTAAATAATTACATACCAACTAATAATCAACTTAAAATCTGGCGTTTTCCAAGCCGTGCATGTCGCTGACTCGGTTTAAATGCTTCCTCATGATAGCCACTTTCGCCAATTTCTCAGCGGCTCTCCAAGCCGAAGTCGGCGTTAGTTGCTCGGTTTTCTCCTCTTCGGCTCGGTTTGCTGTACCGTCTCTCGGTTTTAACCGGTTTAGCTCGGCTAACTCAGCGTCCAAGCTCTTCAAGCTATCATTCTCATCCAACGCGTTTGACCGAGCCGCTGTTAAAACCTCATAGGCTCCGGCTAAATCTTCACGCTCAATCATCTTACGTGACTCAGCTACAGCGCGGCAGACAGAGTGTCGACTCCTTAGCCGTTCGATGCTGGCAGAGACGAATCGGACGGTCTGTGGCCGCGGGATCAAAAACCGTTTCTCGTTCGGACAAGGAAACGGCTGAAGCGTCGCGGGGTCAACGACCGAAGACCGTACGGACATCACACGGTGGGACCCGCTCGAAGAAGTCGGCACTTTGAGCTCAACGAGAAATTCTCTCTCCTCCTCCGCGAACAGATCCCCGACGACAACGGCCGACCCGGATCCGAAACTCTCGGGTCTGCCCGTTAAAGAGTAAACCGCTGAGATCTCGGTCAACGGGGATCCGGAGACCAAACATAGATTAAGCTTCACGTCATGCAAAGCCACGTTGAACAAAGCAGCGACTCGCTCCGTGAACGCGTCTCGTAGAGGCGCGTACTGCAACGCGCTTGGAGACGCGATCCAAACGGAATGAACCGGGATCATTGGACGAGACAAGCGAGTGGTGGAAACGACGAAGGGCACGCGCGTGGAGCTTAGCCTAGCTTTCAAAACCGCCTCCGGCTGATCCTGACCGTCGGATAAAACCAAAACGCTCGCCGTTGGATTCCTCTCCCGCCGATCCTCAACGACTTTAACCGCTTTCTTCAACGCGTCGCTAACGCTCATCCCTCCGCCGCCGGTGGCTTCAACTCCGCCGAGCGAGTCCACGATCCTCCTCGCCGCCCCCCGTCCTCTCGCCGTCATCCGCCGTAACGGCATCAACCGTTTCGACCCCGTCGAGAACACGACGATCGAGAGCCGGTCCATCTCCCGGAGGAGAGAGATCACCAGCCTCATCGCGTGCTTAACCGTCTGCAGATTAGCTCCGCCGCCGCTCAGGTCGAGAACCGCCACCAGATCTATCGACGGCCGCCGCGCTCTAACGGCGTCCTTCATCGGCGACGCCTTCACTTTCATGACGACGGCGTGCGTCTCGATCCTTTTCCCGGTCTCCACCACGGCGGATTCCGGCAGCAATTGGACCTCGAGGTTCCCGGAGATCGAAGCCGCCGGCGTGATCGAAGAATCGGGGAAGAATCCGGGGAACTCGTCGTCTTCCTCTACGACGTCGTTTTCGTCTGATTCTAGTATAGTGTTGAACCGAGCGAGAGACACGGGCGAGTAAGCTAACGGCTCGTCGTCGTTGTACACTCTCAGCGACTTCCCGGTTTTGATTTCTCGGATCCCGGGTTTTCTAATCGGGTCGGATCCGAAATTCGCAGACGGGGGATCCTTCCTCGGAGCGTGACTCCACGCGGTGGAGCAGAAAGGGCAGCGCTTGTCTTGTAATCTAACGGCGCAAGAGAGGTGAAACGAATGTGAACACTCCGCCGTGAAAATCGCCGTCGAGTTGATTTGGTCGGAGTGAACTCTCTGTAGACATATCCCACATCTGTTACTGTTACTCTGCATCCGAAACAAAAGAGCTTTAGATTAGTATACTTATTACAAAACAGAGCTTTTAGATTAATTTACTTATTACAAAACAGCCTTTATTTAGTTTAGTTATTACAGAACAGAGATTTAGATTAGTATACTTATTACAAAACAGAGCTTTTAGATTAGTATACTTAAGATTGTGAAGTTAGAAGAATCAAAAAACAATTAGAAAATAAATAAAAATCATAAGGCTTCGTACCTGGTTGAGAAGAAGTGTAGCACGGAGGAGAGAGACGCCGGCGTGGGAGGAAGGAGAAGATGATTTGGGAGAAGAAGGGTTAGAGAGAAACTTAGGAGTCGAGGGGTTACTTGTCCGCGGAGTAGCATTGCTTGTAGTCCTGCATTGGAGTCTGGGACTAGTGGGAAGAGATGGAGTAGCGGCTGCGGTTGAAGCGGCGGAGCGGCATCCACTTCCACCACCTCCGCCGCGAGATCGGAGGCGGGGAGTTGATGGGTTTGAGAAAAAACCGAACTTTGATCGGAGTCTTGGTGTGGGAATAGGTGGATCAGTGTGAAGAAGGTCTGATGATGATTGATGAGATTTGTCTTGATTACTAGGAAAGGATGTGCAGAACGCTTTTCTCCAACCAAACACCATTTCCAGCTGAACAAATGAAGAAAAAAAGTTCTTTCGTTAACTTCTTTCTATCTTCCACTCTTTTTTTTCTCTAAGTGATTATATGGAAGATGAAGGGAGCTTTGGGCATTGATCATAAGGAAGATGGAGATATTAAATAAGATAAAAGATTAGAGAGAGAGAAAGATATTTCTTCTTTACTGACGTTTAGAAACATTTAATTATTTTTTATTGTAAGCAATATTAAAAGGTGAAAATTATGACTTCATGCGTCTGAAATGGCTTTTGTTTCCATTTTGCATGTAAATCTTTCATAGTTTCTTGCCTCGAAGAAAATAATCACTGATTCGTTACGTCCCCTTCATATTTTTTAAACTATAATCTTTGTTTATGAAGGTCATATTACATACTTTTATATTTGGGTTTGATCTTTCAAATGGTTTTCATTGGGATGGACGATAAAATAAAATAAAGGTCAACGATGGAACCGACCATATGCATATGGGATTTCATTTGACTAAAGACCCGGCGATCTTTGTTCCATTTGCATGTAAAAAAAATTGCATGCATGTAAATCTTTGTTCCATTTGCTTGTAAAATTTTCACTTATTTTTTTGATAACCAAATTTAACTTGATGAATCGATTATTATATCTCAACACTAAACAATTATAACCTGACGAATTTGGATTCACATATATTTACCTTCCAATGTGGTTCAGTGTAGAAGAAACTAAACCTTACTTTCTCGACTTCGTCTAGTTGTTCTGATATTTTGTTTTGCCAAAAAAAGAGAAGTCAAACATTGTTCATGTGGCACGTGATGTTGGAAATAGAATCTGAGCAACAAACGGTAAAGCATGTTCTAAAAATTACAAAAGAATATATAAATAAAAATGAAGATTGCAGAGAGATTTTTCAGAATTGCGTCGTAATTAGCAGAGAACTAGAGTTCTGTAGGTCTAGAGGCATTTATTTTTCTGACTGTGTCTGTACCCTCTGTCAAAGTCAAGTATCTTTCCACATTCACTTCTACTGTTTTACTTCCATTTGAGTTTAGCTTATCTAACTTTAACTATATTATATAGCATCTATATACTGACTGAACAGATTAACTTAATTAACGTTTTTGGTTTTGGACTATATGTGAAAATTTTGTATGTTTGAAGGAGAAAGGTCGAAGTGCATTTATTATTACAAACAAAATAATTTAAATTGTCCACATTTCGGATGATCCAAATAATAATAAATTATATGGTGACGACAAGAGCTAATGATATGACATAAAGATTAGACTGGTCCAGCAAATTTTTGAATTCTTGCTATGGCAAAAATGGTGGTTTCCTTTGACTGGGATAGTTCTAAGTTCTAACTATCCCTTTTAAAATCTTTTCGAATATCCATTAGATCTACTGGCTGATGATCAGTGCCTAAACTAACTCCATATTACTAGATCAGTGGTATAAACTCCAAAGCATACATTATTAAAGTTTGTGGCTTTGAGTATTTTGGAATTTCGCAGATGAGCCACATGACTGAATGAAGGAAACAATACGGATTAAAACTAACTAGTTATGACTTCATGCGTGCACGCCATGGAATTATTGACTATCCATTAGAAAACGAAACTATTACTTCGTAAATAACTTAACTAGGTTTTATAAAATTGAATGAGATCTTTTAATGCGCTACACATCACAAGTATACACACTTAGTTACTATCCGGACAAAGTTGATAATCAAGCCTTCCAAAACGAAAAAGAAAAATTGAACAATAATAATGCTGATACTATTTTGTCCAAAAATAAATAGATCACGACCACCCATGATTGATAGCTGATAAGAAATATATGGATACCATCAATTCGGTGGGTTGTCGAAGGTCTACCAAATAAAAACACACATTCATTCTGTTGATCGTATATGCATTTATGAAAATTCATTTATATGATTTATACGCACTTATGAGCACTAGGTTCACCCCAGAGGGAATACAAAGTTAATATGTTTTTCTAGAATTTGAATCCAGCAGAGTGCGTTTGAACTGTTCTGTTCTAAACTTTGGGTCAAACATATTGGATAGTCAAGACCATCTCCAATTCACCTCTATTTATATCTCTATATTTTTCTCTAAAATAGAAAAACTCTATTATAGAAGTGAAAATGCTTCAATGTATACTTCTATAATAGAGTTTATTTATTTATAGGAAAAAATATTGAGATATGCTATTTTCACCTCTAAATATAGAGGCAAAAAGTAACTTTTCTCTATATTTTCTTCTAAAATAGAGAAATTCTATTATAGAAGCATACATTGGAGTATTTTCACCTCTATTATAGAGATCTCTATTTTAGAGAAAAATATAGAGGTATACATTGAAGATGCTCTAATGGAACGCCTAGTTCTAACCATACATATATATTATTATCAAATGAGAAGAGCCAAGGTGAGAGAACGCGATTTGTACCGTTTACGTGGGGAAAAGGTGTAAACAATTTGTTCGTTTGTTTTCTCAAAAAAAAAACAATTTGTTCGTTTGTATATAGTTTATATGTGTTGATTTATATGTTCGTATTCATATGTATTATTAGATTCATGTGAGATTGATTGATAAATCTAATGTACTATAAATTTTTAAAAACACCTGATAATGACATTGATATGTCTGAGTTTTACCCTTTTACTGCTACAAGGTTTGAATACATTCCTAGTATCAACCAAAACAATATGTTCACAAGTTACCATTTTAACATTTTAGTTGGCATTTTGTGATTGTTGGTTTCATATGTATATAAATAGTTGTGTACATAGAGATAGTTTAGAAATCAATATAAATGAGTGTTAAAGGTAACGCCACGTTCCATCGTTTAGAAGCATACTTCATTTCATATTTTTGGAGACAAATTTGACATGTCATTCCCTAAGTCTTTGTCATATTTAATTTTAGAAATGTTCAGTAATACTATATAGTTGATCAACTTATATAAAACTATATAGTCCGTCCCATTCGAAGCCAGTGCATCGAATCGAATTAAATGAGATTCACAAGCAATGACTATTTGTTTATGCGCATACTGCTAGGCTTCACATGAAGCTATAAGAATCACACATCTATCCAATTCTTTGGATAAAAGTAACAAGAATGATTTAAATTCGACTAGTAGATTCTTTTGTTATTAGAGTATATGAGTATTTAATTATCTCGATCGAATTTATGCGCTGGAATTGATTAATTAATGCATCTTTGAAATTTGATACTTGGAATATAACCTATCATTGGGGTAGGGTTTATTTCAAAGGATGATAAAACTATAACCTATATGTTGTTTTGTCAACGCTAATGGAAATTATAAAAATGAGCAATAAATGATATCATGGAAATATTTGTTTATAAAACAATTATTAATAATCAAACCACCATTGCCAAAGTCTAATGCGCACTATGTTCGCATCTTTGGGTACAGAAAATAATTAGAGAAGGATGAGAAAATATTATATACAGTCGATATCCCATCAATATGTTCATGTATCGTTGATTATTTTGTGAAACGATGGAGTTCAATACACTATTAAAACGTACTCACTGAATTTTAAACTGATACCGCTGCTGAAATCTATGATATATTCATCTTGGAGAGTTTAACTTTCATGAGTTTAACACTCATGAAGTTTTGTTTTTTTAGGTTTGGTCAAGAGTTTCATGGAAAGTTAAATTTTTAAGTCACGATATCGCCTGGACAATTCCCTGCGCAAACCTTTCTTTTTTGCTAAACTGTAAATATCATATATGAAGATAGATTCTACAAAAAGTATTATCTTGGTTCTGAACCATCTTGGCAAAAAAGAGAAAAACAAGATGGGTCAACATTTTAAACTAGAGACTAAGGACTTATCGAAGCCACATAGCCATAAGATCTCTAAATTTCTTATACTTCCTTCTAGCGGAGATAACGTTTCTCAGCTCTTTGTCAATGCTCCTGAAGACCGCGATCGCCGGGAGAGAGATCTGGTTATGGATTAAGTTATTCCGCTGCTTCCACAGCTGAAACACCACTGTTTGAGTTGCTAATTTCCTAAGCAGAGATAGTCTCTTAGAGCTAGGGACTCGGATCCAAGAGAGTAGCTCTGCCCAGTCCGTGAGTGGAGAGGTAGGAGGATGGCATCTGCTGAAGACGTAGCTCTAGACGTCGAGACTGTATTCGCAAGACAGAAACAAGTGCTCCCTCGTTTCTGGTTCTCTTGAACAGAAGGAGCAGAGGGGTGATAAAGGGAGACCCCACGAAGTAAGCCGGGCCTTTGTTGTTAACCTGTCATAGTTAGCTGTCCACATTGTAAAGGCATGCTTTGGTATTGATCCTTTGAACCAGACCACGTCATGCCAGTGTTGAATCTCCTGCTTTGGCCTCAGGGCTTCCCATGTGGTAGAGGCGCTGAAAACATTAGAAGGAGAGTCACCAACAATCCATTCATATTCGACATCAATATCATGAGATAGAGGAAGAGTTATAGTAGTGAGATGAGAGTGTAGATCAACTTCCTTTGTCTCGTAGCATTTGGGTCTTCGAGGAGGACTATTAATGTTGGTTCAAGGATCTACCTGCGCCAATAATTTAGCAGCATATCAAACCGACTGCCACAAGATATAGGCATTAATTTCTCTGATATAATAAGATAGGAGACGTAGATATCCACAAAAGTTATAGTGGCAGATTTGAGAAAACCAATTAGAAGTTTAGAACTGGATAGTTAACTTGAACAGCTAATTGATTTCCATTGGTGATTTCATCCTATGCTTTTGGTTTAACGTATGCATTTTGGTTTAACGCTCTTCCACATGTAAATGTTTTACAATTTAATAACCCACCTCCCCGATTTAAGTAGGATCGATATTCTAAATTGTTTTACGAGTGCATGCAAACAAAACCTGCGGGTTCCATTCTTGACAATCAGCTTTTCTAACCAGACAAAAATAACATGTCGTCTGCTGCATCAATCGTAATTCGTAACTGGAGGTGGACAAGAAAAAAAATGCTATCGTATAAACAAACTAAACCGAAATTTTTGTATATCACCTGAATAGTTTCACTAATTGAGAATCTGACCTGAAACCAAATGTAGTGTATCCGAACCAAATTGAATAAATTCTAATTGGGTGTTTCATATTTAAAATAATCCATCTAGTTGAAGTTATTTTTGAACTTAAACATAGCTCTGTTTACGACAAAGCCGAATTATAACAAAACGAAGCTGATAACTAAAGGAAGAAGGTGGAGAGGTAGAATAACATTACATTAATATCCCAGATAAAATAGAAAAGTCAAACCACACGTCGAAATCAAATCAAACCAAACATAGACCAGACTCTAGAAAGTAGAAACAGCTAAAGCGTAGTCAATTCTTCTTCATTTCTTACATACGTAGTTTTTATAATAAAAAAAAAATTCAGAAGCTAAAGATGTTTTGAAATTTTTAAAAACACCACCAAAAGAGATATTTCAACCGCACATAATCTGTATAACTAAGAAAGCTTTTCTCATTTTTAAGCTCTCATCTTTGATTTCTCCATTGCTCTCGGAGCTGCAGCTGCAAACAAACATCACAATATCGATCATATAACAAGACACTGCGATTATCACATTAAACACGTTAACAAGTGGAAACAAAAGACATACCTAACCCAATGGCATCACACCCTTTCATTATCTTCAGCTTCTTGCAGACATCAATAAACATTCTGTAGATTAATTAAATCCCAATCAGTATCTTTCTAATGCATGTTTAGATTTTATTCCAAAAGCATAAAAACTTACTCCCATGGAACATCTCCAACAAGCATCCAGTCTCCATCCTTGTCCTCATAAGTGAGCACATAGTCTTTTCCATTCAGGAGATCCTTGAGCTTGGTCTCACAGAGCTTATCCTTCCCTGCAGCTCCGTTAGATCCACATTGACCTAAACACAAAATAATCCATTGCATTCACTAATCGATCTACCATGAAATTTCTATTCAAAGCCTCGTATTAGCAAAATCACAGAGAAAACATCTCACCAAGAGTGAAAGTGGTGAACATTTTCTCCAAGTCTGAAGAGAGCTCCATGTAGTTAGTGTAGCTCCTCAGGTCAACTTTCCTCAGATAAGGAGCACCATCCATGCTGACCTTCACGAAGAGGGCCGTCGCGGAACCTGGCTTCCCATCAACTTCATCACTGTTCTTACAAGTGGTGGCCAACGTGTTCTTCCTGTAGGATCTCACTGGAGGCCAACCAACAATCTGTGCCCTGAAAAAATAAAATCAAAAATTTACCCTTCAGCATATCAAAACTCAAGCAAAAGAAGCTACACTACTTGGCTGCAGGTGGGCTAGAGCTGTTGGTCGTAGCGCTCCCCTGTCCCTTGGGGATGTTCTGCGTCACTTCCTTCTTCATTACAGATTGGTTAGCTACAACCCCTTGAGGAAACATCCAGTCTTTCTCAGTATAAACCGAGCTTTCAGACTTATCCATTGCATCAGAGAAGGCTCTTTTGTTGCCGTTCTTCAAGGAAACCTCATCTTTGGAAGGAACCAAAGGAAAGAAAGGCTTCTCATCAGGAGACCGGGAACCAGGAAGGCCAAGCGTCAGCTCGGTAGCTTTCAGGCTAATAGCAGCTTTGTCATCAAGGCCAGAGAGAGTCGAGCTTCCAACGGAGGAAGAGGAAGAGTCAGAGAGGCCCAAGTAGTTATGCTCCTTGAGTCCTCCCGAGACGCAGCAGTTGCTAGTTGGTGATGAACTCGCTACAGATACATTGCTCTGCAGCTCTTCCTCCCCTGACATTTCTTAAAAAGGTTTCCTAAAATAGAAACCATATCAAAATTAGGGTTTCCTAAAATAGAAATGCGAGGAATCACTCTTCTCCTAAACCAATCAGATACGTTCTTCGTCAACCTGATCTCAGATTCTCACCATCTACGATCTAAATAACAGCTAAACAGAAACCGCAATTCGAGATAATCTACCGAAGATGAAGCTCGTAGATCTAGCGACTCTCTCTACTCAACGAATCGAAGCTCGATTACTTCCGATTCCGAAGCATCTAAGAAGGTTTTACCTCGAAGAGAGAACGAATCGCTGAGAGAGAGAGAGGTGCGACTCAAAGGTCCTTCCATACAAAAAACTCGTTGCTGCTGCAGAGTGATTAAAAAATTGTATATTTAATAATGAAAGTGGTTTAACTGTAAATAAGTGGAGGACGTTTGATGGATTCTGATCCGACGGGTGAGATTTAATCCAGAGGACCGTAGCCGTAGGATCTGTGGTGAGTTTTTTGAGCCGTTGATTTATTGTCGGGGGAGTCGGATCCTTTTTTGATTAAACCACCCGAAAGGGGATGGTTGTCTGCAAATATTAAATTCCGATCCTGACCTTTATCTTTGACGATGATATTACCCTTGTGAAGGGTGTAGTGGTAATTACGAGGTGAGGAAAAGAGGAGTGAGAGGGGGGGACAAGAGAGCGGCATTCCAAGTCGGTTTGCCGGGTGGTGAATGGGACATCTAACCTCCTCCTCATAATCTAATTTCCGTTTTTTTTCCTTTGATTAACTTCTTAATCCTTTTTGATAATCTTTTCTTTTTTTCATTTTAATTAATGTTAATCCGCCACCTTCCTAATTTCTTTTTAACTTTCATTATTGCACTTCCTCATCGTGCTTTCATTTTTTTACTTAGATTGGCCCAACTGAATGGGGCCCAATGTATATACATATGTTAGAGCATCTTTATTGGTGGGACGAAGAGAAAGGGAGAGAGAGTCCTTTGTCTTGCTTTTTTTTTTTTTTTTTTTTTTTTTTGGTCATTGAAGAGTAAGAGACAGCCCTTAATTAAGGGTTTTTTCCCTTCTCTTTCTTCCTCAGTTCCCACCCTTTTCTCTTAAGGGATGCCTTAAGGGACTGCCAATACAGATGCCCTTAGTCCCCTAAACTTCAAATTTTCATTTTGCGTTTTTTATATATGTTTTTTACTTACCTTATGTTTTTTTTTTTTTTTTTTGTAAACTACTTACTTACCTTATGTTTCTGTTCTTTTTGGTCCCTTAGTCTTCTAGATGAATGGTAACGGTTATCTTTTTATTGTTAAGTTTATACAATGGTTTAGACGAGTTTGCTGAGAATAGTATAGCATTTAATTATCTTGTCATTGCATTCGTTTCTTTATTTCACCGTCCACAGAGTCTAAAGATTTGGTTAATTGTAGTGACCGTAAATTATTTATGTTTTTTCAATAGATAAAGATTTACTTGTAATCACCTTTCGAATTTTAAAGATTTAATTATCGACCAACAAATACTTACTGTAAAATGGGTCGGAGAAGGGCGCATAATAATAACAGGCGGTGAATATGGAAATGGAACACGCATGGGAAGCAAAAGATCTGGCCGTTGAATATTATGGAAGGAAGCCTGTGTCCGTCCATCACGAGGTTCTCTGACCGAAATCATCACTCTTCCGTACAACTCACGTTAATTATTATTATTATTTTTTTTTTTTTGAACTTTGCTCACGTTAATTATTGCCCTCTTATTTAAAAAATAAAAATAATTTTTCTTTTGCACAAGATGCGAATTAAAAGTACATAATAAACATCTCCAAAATAAATTATATGCACGTTTATGCACCTTCAAAAAGTATACGAGTTTTCTTAACATTACCAAGCTTTATAAAGTTTGTTCCTCATATTTTATATGTCGAATATTTAAGTGAGGAGAAAACGGAATTTATGGGGAGTGAGGAAAGAAGAGTGCAAAGAGGAGTTTATATTTCAGTATTTAATATTACATGTACTTAAAATATGTGTGGCTAGTTAAATACTACTCCCTCCGTTTTTTAATATAAGTCGTTTTAGAGAAATTTTTACGTTTCAAATTATATAACGTTTTCGGTTTTTTTTTTTTGACAACACGTTTTCGATTTTCTATATAAAATTTATTAACACTTAATGTTATATGACCAATGATAATATACCTTCTATTTTATTATTGATTGATTTGTGGTCTACGTTGCACGGAAACTTCATCCGACGTCCGCACTACAGTTAATTAAACTAACTAATAATTAGAAGGAGATTTACGACAAGACACGTTAGACTCTTACTAGGGCCCAGACTTGCACAAGCATACAAATTACATTTTGTATCATGAGGCCTTATTTTGTACTATAATTCACCGATTTAATTATAGGCCCATAAATCATTTTCTTATTAATGGGCCAGGGCCACTAAGCGCGTTTACTAGGATACTTGGCTCCCCTTTCGTACTGATATTTCCTCGTTAGAGAAGTCAATGTTGCTGACTTGCTGTCCGTATCTATATTTTATATGCTCATTTTATTCGATAAATTTATATTAAATATACACATAACTACTAATTTAATTAGTTATCAAATAGTTGACAAAATTTAAAAATATTTATCACATTGTTTATATCGTCTTATAATGCGGTCAAACCACAAGCTATTAAATCGGATCTTCGTATAAGACAATGTAACAAGGCATGATCATGAAAGTAGTAGGAGAGGAACGTTAAAATAGATTTGACCAAAATCAGATACACCTTCGAGTTTTCACATATAAATATCTCGTAACATATAATTCCATCCCTCGTAATAAATTATTACATAAGATAATATATAAAATTGTAGATATATCTAGCTGTATATGAATTGGATTTTTTTTCTTCTTCTGTATATTGAATAACACCTGTATTAGCATTAGTACCTATCTCAATGGGTCTTGGTCTACGTCAACATGGTCCCATATAGCTTAGTTTTACTTGTGCAATAGGTTTGGATTTTTCTGTAAAAATATAAATGCATACTAAATCACTTTTTCTATATAAGAAAATATCTTAGTTTCTATAAGTGATGTCACCGAATCAGAAAATCGATATGCATCGTTGATTAGATTGGAGTAGAAAAGGACTGATATCACTCTCAAAACAAGTCCAGCATGTTGCATACCCATTGAGATCGTAATTGGTAGATGATACAGTCCATTGAATTATATGAAAACATACATATGAATACGATAGTTAAAAAGTAACGTTTTATGGAATTTTATCTTGATAGAAAGCAAAGACACAAGTTGTAATATTAAAGTGTCGGTTGGGTTTGTGTAGTGGATAACACACTCATTGACCTTAAAAGTAACGGCGGTGACCAGTTGAAGACCCATTTACAGTTCAGACACAGAAACACGCATATAAATATAAATAGCAAGTCTAGTTCAATCTTTCAAGTAAATCTCGTAAGACTAATAATATTTTGTTTATAATATATACCAGATATGATAATGATTAGGACAAACATCGTGAAAATGCAAAGAAACAATGGTAGTTAACTAAATAGATGTTGTTAACCATTATAAGAAAAGGATTGGTGGCAGCATGAAATTGTTTAGGATAAACAGCCTGAAAATGCAAAGAAACAATGGTAGTTTACTATATAGATGTTGTTAACCATTATAAGAAAAGGACTGGTGGCAGCATGAAATTGTGTAGTTCTCATGTCAATGTGAAATATTTAAGCCTGAAGGAAACAAACGTAAATAAAAAATAAAAATAAAAACTGGGAGATCTTTTATTTTTGTATTACAAAACTTGTGAGACCTTGAAAGGCAAAAAATATTAATCATAAAATTTAGACTCGCTGAATTTGGCATTATTTGCAACTAAAACTGCAAAAACAAAAATACAGATTTGCACAAAAAAAACAAAAATACAGCTATTAGAAAAAAAGAAGTCAAAAAAGTAAAGAGTATTCTCAAATAGAAGTTCCACACGGCAGCTACTCTTTTGTTTTTTCATTAGATGTGTATAGCAGCCGTAAAATTTACAATTTAAATTTGACTTTAATAGTATTTATGGGTTACTGACACTGTCCCATGTGGTCAAATTATATTTTAATTCCTGTTATATTGCATTTCCTTATCATTTCTAGGCATATTCAACGATCATACATGTTACGTTTATATATTGCTATGACATACACGTCAACCGTTATCATAAACATAATAAAATACTACGAACAAGCTATTCCCATGATCATATCTTGTCATGGATTTCTGTACTTTCAGTTGTTGGGTCGTTTAAAATCCATGGACTGATGATATTTGTCCCTTAGGAACTCAAAAGGCCAAAGGACCAACCACAAAAACGGTCAGGTCCATTCTCGTAATTTCAGTGGTAGTTTTGAGTAGCAAGGGTTTTCTTCATTAGACAACATTTTTATTCATTTCTTATAAAAATGTCAAATCTATATTCTAATAATAATAATAAAAAGAATCAAACTGAAAAACTAAAAGGAGGAAGAGAGTGAGACGCAGTGCCGGCAAAAGTCCCAAACATTTGACGTAAGTTAAGTTATTTCATAGTCATCCGGAATTTCTTTTTCAGTTGGTTCAATATACCAAGTGGGGACTAGTTTGTCTTGGGCGGTGTAGGAACCAAACATAATTCGACAATTCCACACTATCGGTTTTGAAGCTCAGCAATTTATACTATAAACAGAATTACCACAACTTATTGTTTGTTTTCTTAAAAAAAAAGAACACCTTTTTAATTTTGATTTGTATATTTTTCTTTTACAAACAACGAATAAAAAACAGAAAGGACGTTCGTATGATCAAGGAATTCGTACTCAACTTCTCTTCCAATAGTTTGAACTTGGGTGTTCCTGTTAGCACGCGCCCACACAAATTAATGCACATGACCATAAAATGGTATTAATTTGTTTTCATATAGAGTAGAAGTTTAGCTATATGCCTATATCACACTAACATGTCTAGGCCAAATTGTCGTTAGGATTTGCTTATGGCATTTACATTATCAAGAACTGAACTGAACACATCCGATGAAATATTTGTCTTGCCCTCCAATTTTTTTAAATATCATAAGTAATATGACGTTTAACTATTGAAATTTCTCTATATTAAACCTAGTCTAAAAATGTTAAAGGCTTTTAAAATCTCGGCCATAACATTATGAATAAAATAATTATATATTTATCACGTCAGGATACATATTATATCAAGTGATGTACGAATGTCTATCAGAATTATTGTAATCGTTGAAAATAATCGATCTCAATAGAGACAAACCATGTGATAATTGTTTTGGTTTGGTAGCATAATAGTATTAGTACCCGTACCCAGCATATACTTTTCATCGTATTTAAAAACGCCAAAGAATATATTATAGAATGTATAAACTCATCAACGAGCTAACGCTATTCGTTATTGCTTGCATAAAACAAAACAAAAAACTATAGCGATTTTTCTTCGTCTTTAACTTTAAGAAGAATAATAGAATTATGTTATGAACTCTTTCTAGTCCGACTTGATGTGTATCTAAACCGCAAAAACACGTGAGAGCGCATTGCATAGATGTGAAGAAATGTTTCAATGTGGGTTTGATACAGAAGAGAACATGAAATTGAATTTTCTGGAAGTGTAAATAATTACTTATAAAACAGATACAACGGAAATTTTAGTTAGTATATTTTGTAGGAGTAGCTAATGGAGATAATAGTATGATTATGGTAATTAACGAAGATTAGGTCAGGTAACAAAGGCAAAAAACGTTAACATGGTGGAGCTTTAAGTCCACGTCTTCTCCGTACAGGCAGCCTCCCTCTGTCCTCTTTCCATGTACACTTTCCACTCTCTCCCTCCTTTTAACGCCTCATCTTGATTAAACCGGAAACAAAGAGATAAGAGTCTTTTGCCTATTTAATGAAACTTTATATTTTAGGTATTTGTGAAAATGTTCTAGGGAAAGTAAACATGGATAATGATACCAAAATTTTATTCCCTAAAAATTTTGTGTAAGAATCTCACATATATTATGCCTATCAACGTTTCTAAGGAATAAAAATTTGCTAACTTAACATATTAGAAATGATAAAATAGAAAGAGAAATTCCCTATGATAGTCATTTTTTAGTTTTTGTCACAAAAATAGCTTTCAATAAAGAAAATGATCAAAATAAATTTTATTAAAGGGTGAAAATATATTTTTACCCTAGGATTAACTAATCTAGACTTAGGGTTTAGAGTTAAGGGGTTGGGTTTTGGAGATATAGTTTCAAATTAAAAAAAAACTATTAAAAATTTCAAAATAAAAAGAAGCTATTTTGGTTATTTTTTTCTTCTTGAGAGCTATTTTTGTGACAAAAACTTAAAAAAAGATATTTGAAAGAATTCCCAGATAGAAATGATAACATACTACTTAAAAAAAATTATAGCTCAGTTAGTGAAACTTATTTTTTCAGTATAAGTTCATTTATAATTTCTAACCGTAACATAACAAAATGATAAAATAGAAATGGTTCAGCAAAGTCAAGAAACATATAAAATCCTTATGTATTTTTTAAGAAATCCATCCTTTGATAATATAATAGCTAACGGGAATAAAAAATTTCAACGGAAAAAGAAAAATGACAACTTTATTGTACAGCATTTTTGCTTTTTTTTTTTGTACTGAAGCCATAACTTTATAACAGTAGTAAGATAAATTAAATTAAAAGTGAATTTTCTTTTATAAATAAGCGCTCAATATCTCCTCTTCCTTCTCCGTCCCCTGTTTAAGTTTTCTCCAAACTCACACAAGCTCCCTCTCTCTTCTCTCTGTTTATCTCTCTGACGCATGAGAGAACAAACTCATCTCACAATCTCAGCCTTCGGTTATATGGAGAACACTCAAGGATCCTCGCCGCCTCACATGGACGCTTCTCGGCCGTCACTAGGATTCCCTCTCGGCACAGCTCTGCTTCTAATAATCATTTTCAGCCTCTCTGGGATATTTTCTTGCTGTTACCATTGGGACAAACATCGCTCGCTCCGCCGTTCTTTGGCCAATGCCTCTGGTCATCCCTCCGCCGACATAGAGTCCTCTCCGTTCAAACCTAGACCCCCTTTTCCGGTATACTCTCCTCTCCCATTTTCTGAAATTATTATAAATTACGATTTTACCAAAAAAAAAAAAAGGGAAAACATATTTGCCACAACATTTTATTTCCATTTCTCATGGAGGATTTAAATCTCGTATGTTTGAAAGATTTTAGTTACTATTAAATTTAGTAAAAATAAGTTCACAAGTTTTTTTTGAGTAAATCCAAAATAGGGTTTCTTATAAATATTTTAGAAATCGGAAAGTAAGTTAAAAAGCATATGGAATACATTACTATCTTGATGAAATTGTAATTTATTAAGGACCAAAAGTTGAATTTTGAAAATTTTAGTAAGTAGAAAGTAAAATAAATAAATATATAAATCTAGTGAGTTGATTATGAACTAAAAATAACTATTGTGAACAGGATTTGAAGAAACCCCAGGATCTAAGCATAACGGTGTTGATGCCTGGAGATAATACGCCTAAATTTATAGCATTGCCGTGTCCGTGTGCACCACCTCGGCCAGAGAACCTCACCGTTGATGTCCAAAGTCCACCGCACTCACCACCTGTTAAGCCGCCGCGTTTTCCCATTCCTCTTTGTTAGATTTAATTTAGCTAAAAGATAACACAAAGGAGGAAAAATGTTGAAATATCTCGTTTTGATGTACATGTGAATCATAATTTTTTTTTTTGAAACTATTATAAATTTAAGAGTGAATTTGTTAGAATACTTATTCTTGGGTTCACCCCTAGGTTGAACCTGTAGGTTCACCAATCAATAGGATTGTGTTATTTCATATTCGATATTTTAAAAAAAAAAAACAAAATATTGTCAATTAATATTATCTTTTTAAAATTAAAAGGTTTTAGAGAAATAAATAAAAAATAGTAGTAATTACAAAAAAAAATATTTTTAACGTCATCAGCAAAACATTAAACCCTAAATCCTAAACCCTAAACCCTAAATCCTTGGATAAACCCTAAACTCTAGGATAAATCTTAAACTCTAGGATAAATTTTAAACTTTAAATCAAAATCACTAAACACTAAAACACTCAAGGGTTTAGGGTTTAG
>NC_027749.1:52812510-52813715 GCF_000695525.1 Brassica oleracea var. oleracea
TAAACCCTAAACTCTAGGATAAATCTTAAACTCTAGGATAAATTTTAAACTTTAAATCAAAATCACTAAACACTAAAACACTCAAGGGTTTAGGGTTTAGGATTTAGGGTTTAGGGATTAGGATTTAGGGTTTAGTGTTTTGCTGACGACGTTAAAAAGATTTTTTTAATTCCTTTTTTCTGTAGCTGCTATTTTTTTTTCATTTTTTTATTTTAAAAACATAATATAACTTGATAATATTTTGTTTCTTTTTTTAAAAGATATCGAATTTGAAATAATGAACTCCTATTAGCCGGTAAACCTAGAGGGTGAACCCAATAATAACTCTAGTTAGAAACCCGAAACAAAGCGTAAAATAAGGAAAATGCTCAATACAGTGAAACTAACGTATGCACTACTAGATGCACAGTGTACATGTTATATTACGAATTACCTTTATCGAACAGACTAGTGAATAATAGTGTTTTTAGGTATATAACTAATTATGAGATAATATTAAGGTATGGGATGTAAATACTTTACACTATTTAATTTTGTTCATTGATTTATTATTTATGTATTCAGTTGGCAACATTATGAAGTGGTTTGATTGTGTGAATTTTTTACAGAGAATGACACTTATATTAATCAACTAATGATGTAACTAGGTGTTCTATCCGCACATGCGGGCGCAGTGTTCTTCTAAATATTTATCTGTTTATAACTATTAAATCAAAACTAACATAATAAATTATTAATAATGTTTTTAAAAAGATAAATCAAACATTAAATTTTATATTTTATAATAAAAAATATAATTTCAGATAAAAACACAATATATTTAAGAATTATCTTATGTTTTAAAAATATTTTTATTTTTGAGAATTTTATTATATTTACTTATTGTCAATTATCAAATATAACATATAAATAAAATATTATTAATATATTTCATTAGTTTTTATCAAAATATATATATGATTATTGTTGTGCTAAATTTTTAAAACATTCACATATATTTTAGAAAATATATTTATTTGTTTGATTAGCATTTAATTATAAATTTTTTTATATCTAACTATAAATTTATAATAAAATATTATTTTCAGATAACAACAGAATATATCTAAGAATTATCTTATGTTTTAAAAAATGTTTTTATTTTTGAAAATTTTATTATATTTATTTATAGTCAATTATCTAATATAATATATAAATATAATAGT
>NC_027749.1:52814478-52816411 GCF_000695525.1 Brassica oleracea var. oleracea
TTATTATTAATTTTAATCACTTTTTTAATCAGATAGATTTGAAATTCGTTTTTATTTTTTGACTAATTTATATAATTATTTATTAAGGGTATAAACGATATTAACCGCTCTAACTTTTAACGTGAGAGCTCCGTTGCAAAAATTTACTTCGCAAATAATAGTATAGATTAGATGTTAATTTTTTAAAAACATGATTGTTTGATTGGTTAAAAAAATTATAAACTCGCACACTTAAAGCTGAGGTAAAACTACATGGTTATTTTGTTTTTTAACGGTGAATATTATTCATCGATTTGAGCTATTATTTACCTATGAATGCTGTATGCAACAACAAAACACATGACATGTTTTTTTTTTTTTAACGCTGGGTAACACATTATATCATCATATAATCTCTAAATCTATTAGATATGATGATCAACTACCTGCAACATATGCGATAATGATGAATAACTCCACGAATAATGATTCCACGATGAAGCTCTCCCCGAAACACTTGAAACCACAGACGGTTCTGCATGTACGACATCCTCGATGGACAGACTCTCACCACAACAGGCGACCACAACGAACGGCTCTGCTTATAGTACTCTGGAACCTCCGAAAGCTTCGCATCCTATAATCTGCAAGAAATTGCATAGTCTGGGATTTGAACCCCAGACTTAGATGTAGAAGCCTTTAAACCTTAACCAATAGGCTAAGGTGCTTCCACATGGCACGTTTCGTCGGACGATATTTTCGATGTCGATGTCCTGATTCAATTATGTTTCCTTTGGCTATACAAAATTACAAATACTTACTGTATGAAATAGACGTTAACCGAAAAAACTATTATATTTTTATTGTAATACTATTGTTTTTACCAAAATAATATAGATTACTACTAATTTAGGATATCTCGAGATTTGTTTGAATTGTACCAGAAATAGCGCAGATTGTATTTATATTCAAATTTCCGTTCTTTATTAGTAGTCCAATTTTAAGTTTTATGCAACCACGTTTGATACTTTAAATGGAAAACAAGCATATCAATTAAATTGCAAAGCTTGTGCGTCATAACAAGAAACCTCATGATTAATCATTGAACATAGTAAAGATTCTATAAGAGCTAATTATTACATTTACAGTATGGACGGACGAAGAAAACAATATAGCTCTCGGTTAACTACGATCCTTATTTCGGTCATAACCATTTTGTTTTAATAAAGTTCGAGTCACTTTTACACAAAAAAAGAAAGAGAAAAAGTTCGAGTCACTCAAAGTATCAAAACTTCATAAATTTGGCACTAAAGTTACGAATCCAAAATTGACGTCACTAGCAAGTTTCTTAACCAAGTGCTCAAAACACATCCCCACCACTGACCCCTCCAATTTAACAATCCACTTCATGACCTAAATTCACTGTTATATATATAGATATTATTCTTATACTTTGCTGATTTGTCATTTTAAATTGAATATCAGTTTTGTAATGCATTGGTTTATCCTAATATTCTAATCCAAATACTTCCGAATCTGATCGATAGAGATTTACCTTTTGCTCAAGTCCACTAATTATCAATTGTACAACAACAAAAAAGAGAACACCAAATGTAAATTAGGTCAGGTCGAAGGTTCGAATCAAAGCTCTTTTTTTATCATATCAAGTTTCAAATTTCAGACGCATCAAAACGACACTACAAGAAAACAACGGCATACTGAGGGAAAAAATCGTCGGTATGTCGTCGGAATAACGCTATTCCGACGACATACCGACGAAAAAAGTCCTCGGAAATAACTCCTCGGAAATTCATCTTTCCTCGGAAATCCCTCGGAAATTTCCAACGGAATTCCGAGGAAACCCTATTTCTTCGGAATTTCCGAGGACCACAAGTTCGTCGGAAATTCCTCGGAATATTCCGAGGAAGATGTCGTCGGAATATTCCGAGGGATA
>NC_027749.1:52818202-52826594 GCF_000695525.1 Brassica oleracea var. oleracea
CAAAAACGCATCGATCGATCACTAGTTCGTCGGAATTTCCTCGGAATATTCCGACGGATTGATGGTTCCTCGGAATTCCGTCGGTATATTCCGAGGAAACCCAAATTTTGGGTTTCCTCGGAATTTCCTCAGAAATTCCTCGGGAAATTCCGAGGATTTCATTTTCCGTCGGAATGTCCGTCAGAATACCGTTGTTTTCTCGTAGTGCGACATAAATAATAGTACCAGAAAATGTCAGAACTAACTATAATTCACTCTCGAATGAGCAATTAAATGCTTGCAGAGAGTCATCGTGATAAAAAAAAAAAAAAATGCTTGCAGAGAGTTCCATATAGTATATTTTTAGAAAAAAAACGAAAAATGCAAAGTAATCAGTGCTTGTGTCAAGTGCGTCATACTGCAAAGTACAAAACTGGGATTGGTTCCTTTGATGACGTTATCTATGCTTCGCGGTTCTTCAACAACCGTTTTATTTTATTTTTGTAAATTGTTGTTGTTTATAGGTATTTTATTGTGTTGGTATTCAATTATAATGAATATCTACTAAAAGAGCTTTGGTATTAAATATTTGTTATATACATTACGCGCTAAGAAATCAAAGTGATTATGAAGTCACCAGTAAAACCATGTTATTGGAAGATTTTTTTTTTTTTTTTTTTTTGTCATCTGCATTACAGACTCATGTTGACTCTGTGAACCAAACCGGGTGAGCTGAATCTATGTGAACGACAAAAGACGATTGCTTCCTAGCACTACGTGCCAGACTATCCGCCTTTGAATTTTGCGTCCGTGGTACATAGATAATGTCTGCTCTTATGAAGCTCTCTTTCAGGATCGTGATGTCTTCTAAATAATTTGCAAAAGCTGGCCATTCTTCTGGTTCCGAAACCATCTTCACCAATTGAGAACAATCCGTTGCAAACGTAACCTGAAATTGACGTAAATTCCTCATGCATTCCATTGCCCAGAGTAACGCTTCTATTTCCGCATGAAGAGGCGAAAGACTAGCCCTGACATTTCTCGCCCCCAACAAACCATCAAACCCTTCCAAAGTACGAGAAACTAGCACCCTCTTTCCATGAGCCATCTGTAAAACACCATCTGCCTGGTATCGACGGTAATATCGGATCTATTATTGATGTTATCATCCTCTGATCGATTGCTATTTGTGCTTCCGCCCACAGAATCGATTCTGTTTCAGCCAGTTTAAGCGTATCCATAGGGTCCATATCCAAATTACTAAAAACTTTATTATTCCTAGCTTTCCAAATGTTATTGGAAGATACTTATAGAATATCTCACCAATAAAAAATAAATTAAAAAAATTGAAAAACAGAGTAAATAGAATTTTTCAGTTAAGATATTTATTTATTTTTCTAAAGAAACTTTCATATCCCATGTTATTTTATGAGTATTCAAAATTATATTTAAAATTAATTAATTAACTAAATTAAACTAAAACAAAATTAAATATTTTGCTTACAATCCCATGAAAGCATCTTGTTTCAGAATATCTGATCTCAAGTTTTATTCTATACAAATGGTTATATGTGATGTTTTTATGTATTAAACCTATTATAAAACAAAAAGAATATTGCTCAATCCCTTGTATATTAATTGAGAAGCATTACAACATTTTTTTGTAGTCATGTGTAATCACTAGAATAATTTTTAGAATCTCTAGAGAAATATGTTGGTCCATCTAAATATATAATAAGCCTTTTATTAAACTACCATAAATACATTATTAATATGCTTCATTATTTCCTTAAATAAAATTACGGAATAGCCTAATGTGGTTAAAATATATATGACAATTAATGATTTGAATAATACATATTTGATAAAAATAAGCGTATCTTATATTATATTTGTTTAGTTTTAAACTATTAAAATAAATTAAACAACCATATTACCCATATAATAAAAATTTTAGATTTTTCTGTATATATTATATTTTGAATTTTTAAAAACGAGTATAAATTACTAAAACTGTTAAAAGTCTCACATTCAAATTTTGTGATCCATGGTTTAAAATTTTTGTTATTAAATGATACAAATGATTACAAAATAATATATAAGTTGAAAATCTCATTTACTAAGTATTAAAATTAAAAGAAAAAAAAAATATATATATATATATATCATTTTAAATTAAACTATATGCCATATAAAAATACATAAATATTTTAATTTTGAATTTACTTTGAACATATATAATTACTTACTTTGAACATATGAATAAAAAAGTCAGTAACTATTATTTAATTTTGAAATTTATTTATATGTCCGCACCAATTTAATTATATAAATAATAGTTACTGACTTTTTATTATTAAATATATATTTATAATTTTATAAAATGTTAAAAAAATATAATACATAAAAAAAATTATATATATAATGTTCATTCCGCGTAAGGCGCGGATCTTAACCTAGTTAGTTAAGAAAAAGGAATATGGATCATTTAAGCTACCTTTTTAAAACGATGTTTCTTTATTTGGCGCCTTACGAATTATTTTGTTTGTGTAACAGATAGTTGTAAAAGAAAGAGAGAGTAGATTTTATTCTATATACTAGGATAAGACCTGCGCCTTATGTAGGGTAAATTTATATGAAAATTATTTAAAAAATATTTAAGAAATATCGTATAGAAAAAAAATTTAATAGGTGTTAATATTAAAATATACTGTATATATGTTACTATCATTTAAATTTAATTATATACCACATCAAATAGAAAACATATTTTTTTGGATAATAAAATTTATTTATATGTCCGCACCAATTTAATTATATAAATAATAGTTACTGACTTTTTTATTATTAAATATATATTTATAATTTCATAATATGTTAAAAAAATATAATACATAAAAAAATTTATATATATAATGTTCATTCCGCGTAAAGCGCAGATCTTAACCTAGCTAGTTAAGAAAAAGGAATATGGATCATTTAAGCTACCTTTTTAAAACAATGTTTCTTTATTTCGCGCCTTACGAATTATTATTTTATTGACTAGAGTTGCAAAAAAAAGAGAGAGTAGATTTTATTCTATATACTAGGATAAGACATGCGCCTTGTGCAGGGTAAATTTATATGAAAATTATTTAAGAAATATCGTATAGAAAAAAAATTTATATTATTGATCGAATTAATATATTTGGCCCTTAAACAATTTTTTAAAAACTTTTTTGTTAATTACATAATTTGTTTACTAATGAACTGATCCCTTTTTTAAAAATATTTTAGGACAAAAAATTATTTATCGCATAAAAACTTAACGTTTAGGCCGAAGAATCTCATGCCTACTATTTGGTTACAATGAAACTATGTCTGCTCGGTTTTATATCATGATTTAGCAATTTAAAAGTTAATTATGGTTATGAGAAGTTTACGTTCACGTGCCAATCCTATATATCTTCGATATTTTTCTTCTTTTTGTGTCATTTTGGTTATTGATATAAATATTGATTTTTGAGTTTATTCTCATTTCTTTCTTTTATTTTGGCCTGACATTTAGAAAATGCTTAAGATTCAAAATTATTAAAGAGATACATACTTAAGTTAAAATATGCGCCTTGTGCAGAATAAATACTTATTTTATATTTTTCTGCATAATATGAAATAAGATTATAATTATATATTAAATAACTAAGAAATCAGTTACTATTATGTAATAAATTGGCTTGCACATATAAATCAAATGACCGCTCTTGTTTATTCGCAATTATTTTAGAATAAATAAATCAAAACACAATCTTATCTATCGTATATGATATATAATTAAATTTAAACAATATGAAGTATATATATATATATATATAATTAACATAAACACTTATTAAAATAAAATTATTTATTTATATGATTTTATTATCATTGTATCTTATTATAGAAAAAAATTTAAACATTGATCACAAAAGTTTATATGAGACTTTTAACAGTTTTAATAATTTATACTCATTTTAAAAAATTTAAAATACAACATATACAAGAAAATCTGAATTTTTAATATATGATTAATGTAATTGTGTAATTTATTTTAATAGTTAAGAATTAAAAAAAATGATAGAAAACATACATATTATTAGCAAATCTTCATTATTTAAAATCATTAATTACTATATATATCATAACCACATTGGATAATTCCGTAGGTTTTATTTAAGAAAATAACATATAATAAATATTCATCTTGCTTTAGTTAATATCATATGATATCATATAGTTGGTAAAGATATAAAAATTGAATTGAACCAACATGTTTTTCAATTTCAACGTGAAACTGACACATATGATTAATTAACTACCTAATTGATTGACATATAAGCAAATAGTTTTTTTTAATTATTACAAAATTTAGATTACATCTTTTCAAATGTTCTACTATTAATATATAGGAGATTCCTGTTGAAAATACTATATTATCATGAAAAACAAATTTATTATACTGTGTAGTCATATGAAAGCATGTGAAGGCACCGCAATCACCGCTGAAACCTAGGGATCATGCCATTTCATTTCTTTATTTGTTTTTAGAGCTGGGAAATTATATAAAACATGTGTTATTGAAAAAATATAAAACATGTATATGGGTTTCTTCATAACAACTTTTATAACTTCATTTAACATGCGTACCAAAAAAGATTATAATTGCAGAGGATATTGAATAATATGATTAATAATAAGAAAACATGCATTTTCATGAACGTTTTCATTTTTTTCACAAAAAAAGGATTAGTTGTCATCACTATTCGAAAATACAAAACCTTCCAAATAACTCAACAATAAATAGTCAAATGAAAATTTTGAAGTCATTAAAATAATTTAAATTAAACTAGAAGAAAATGAATTTAAATGGATGTAAAGTGGAGTATAATGTAAAACGTACGGATGATAAGCAAGACAAGAGCGGGCCGGAGATTGAAGAATATCAAATCACATGGGGAAACATTTCTTATCGCTCCCTTATTTCTGACGCCACCTTTTTAATTTTTCTTCATTCTTCTTATTCTTCTTTTTTTCTCTCTTTGATATATTATATATATTACCAGGAAGCTACGACCAGGGCTAAACATTTTATCCGTTAAATTTGATTCGATTCGTTATTCGTTTTGATTCGATCTGAAAATTTTGAATATCTTTAAACTTTCGAAGAAAAGCAAATACTTAAAATCAATATCCGTTAAAATCGAAGCAAATCACAAATATTAAAATTTTGGAAAGCGGATATCCGATCCGATCCGACAATATATAAATACATGTATACCTTGATTATATTTAAAGTTTTAATGTATAAAATTATATAATTATTATTCTAACATATGATTTGATAAATTCTATTAACATTATTACTTATATAAAAGTATTAGATATAAAGAATAGAACACATTTATGACAATTATAATTTTTTTCTTAAGTTTTATGTTATTATAATTGTTTACTAAGTTCAAAAAATTTACAAAATATGTAGATTCACTCATTCTTTTAATTTTTATCATATATATCATGTAAAAATATATTCTACAAAAAAAAATTTGTATCAAATTTTTAAGATTATTTGTATTAATCAAAACATATGAGATATCCGTAAGTATTCATAAATATCAGCAAATATCTATTTATTTTCCGGATATCCGTTTTTCCGAATATCCGTATTTTTCTGAAGCAAAGCAAATCAAAAAATTAGATATCCGTGACATACGAAGCAAATCACAAATACCTTTAAAAATCCGGATATTCGATCTGTGTCTAGGCCTAGCTACAATGATATTAAATACATCGTTCATTTCACTTTCGAACATAAAACAAAAAGATTGTGTATTTTCTCTAAATAACGGCTGTAGAGGAAGTTCATATAAGGGGAATACGTTATCTTAAAATTAAACATGGATTAATACCAACCCCTGTTTTCTTTTGCTGTTACACACACAATTTGCTTAGAAACATGGGATTGGTCAAATAATTATAAAGCATTCAGATGTTAAATAATGGCAGTTAATGTATTTTGTGGACTATAACCTCTTGGAGGTTATTATCCATCATAAATTAGATTATTCACGTGTTATTGATAGTTTCTTGTATTTTCGACAATATTGTTATGTACAAGCAAACTAATTTGAAAGTATTATATTATGCTTTCTAATTTATTAGATTTTTATCATAGTTAAAAAACTAAAGTAACCATCAATTCATATATGTTCTATTATGTTCTCTTTTGACTTTATTGTTTCTGTAATACTATCTGTCAAGCATGATTGTAAAAGGGCTGCTACACAACTTGTGGGGATAAACCACAATTCAAAAAAGTTTCATCATTAGTACCAAGATGTTGATGATGTTGAAACAGGGATGTGGACAAATGTTATACAGTTCACGCTTAATATATATACTTGTGCAAGTTGCATAACTAAGATTCGTAATTAGACTTGACTAATATATCATTGATGATATTTGCTACTTCAAGCCAGTCTTATTGTATTTTTACAGGAGATTTTGATTTGTGTTTTCTCGGTTTTCTAATCATTGCCTGATCAAGTATAATTATCTAACTAAGAAAACGAGATGAACATATTTCATTGTGGTAGTGAGTGTTATTGTGACAAGTTGTTTCATAGTGCCCAAGTGGAGTCATTTCTCAACTAAAAACTAATGTTTTGTGTGTGTGAGTATTTTCCTTTTCTTGGGAGTTTAACTTCATTCCAAATATGTGATGATTCTTAGTCCAATTATTATAGTTTCCGTTTGTTTCATTAAATAAATCGAGAGAAACTATTCGCTACTTCCAAAAACTATGACAATATCTTGTAGGGCTGTTCAATATGGTAAAACCGAACCGTACCGAACCGAACCGAACCGAAATAGACAATATGGTTTGGTTTTGGTATATACCATATAAACCGAATGGATATAATTTTATAAAAACCGTAGGATTTGGATATGGTTTGGTATATAACCGATTAAACCGAATAAACCGAACAAAACCGATTAAAAGTAGAAACATGTAAATATGTATCTATTTTATACCAATACACGAAAATCTATTTGTTACATAAGTTAAATTTGTGTTAATAACTATTACCATAATTTTATATAATAAAGAACCTTAATTTATAAAACACTTGAACTATAATTAAATAACAATACATCGCAATTCAGACATATTATTTTCTAAGTTTTCTTTTGATCTTTTTGCTTTATTTTATTTTAGTCTTCACTAAATTAATATGAAGATTATAAATTTGATGGACAATAATTAATGAAAAATTTTCACAACTTTTTTCTTATCTGTAATTATAGATTTGATTATTTTATTTGATAGTAGAAGCATTTTTACTTTTTTTGTTCATTTATTTGAACATGTAATATATTTTTAATAAATGACTGTGTTGACAATATGACTCTAAAATTCATATAATATGATCTCAAACTAAATAATTATGTTTTTTGGTATAAAACCGAATAAACCGAAAACCGACGGTATATAAACCGAACCAAGCCGAAGTAAATATGGATTTATAATGGTAGTTATATTTTACTAACCGAAATACCGAAAACCGAAAAAACAGAACCTAAACCGAACCGATATCCGGATTGAAAACCCCTACTCTTGGCCGTCAAAAACAATATCTATTCCTTCCAAGGCCCAAATGATACAACATTATAACTATGGGCCTGTCCAATTTATTGCTTACGCCTTCATTAGGCTTCTGTGAATTAACCTTTTCTTCGCTAATTATGTAAAATCGGTAAGATTAAATGTTGATTCACTGATACAGTACCATGTAATGATGAACGCGTTGATGGTGGGCCTGACGGCACAGTGATTAACATTATAATCACTCCCATCATTAGCCATTAAAAGGGTTCGACTGGTGACCATCCGGGAAACAAAAGGAACACATAAAAAAGGAATGTACGGGAATAAAATACCAGGAATGAAAAGGAATGGTTATTCCTTATCAAATTTGACAAGGAATAATTTTGTTCTTTAATTCTCTACAAAAAAGGGAATGAAAGGGAATGAGAGGAAATTATTATTCCTTGCGAATGGTAATTTTTTTTAAGAACGTTAGGGAATGCATTATTCCTCGTCGTTCCCTGGTCACCATTCATACCCTTTGTGATTAATACGCTGTTTATTATACGTATCTTTCTAATCGGAGACATCTGCATTGTCATCTACAAATTACAAACCCTAATTTCAATTATCGAGTCCCTTCAGTATAAACTTTTACCTTTTTTAATCAATATATTTTATTCATTGATACATCATTACACTTTAATTCGATCTTGAACTTTTAATTAAGGTTATAACCTCCATCTACAAATCTACTCTCCAATAAAATATCTATTTTTTTCCTTCTTTTAACAACTCATAATGTCC
>NC_027749.1:52826599-52838330 GCF_000695525.1 Brassica oleracea var. oleracea
CTAGAAAATTCAAGCTTGCAATGGAAATAGACACCAAACTTCTATTTTTTGAAAGCATGAAATAAATAGTATGTTGGTTCATTAATTTCATCATAAAAACTCCTTACAAGCATTTTCCTCCATAACCTGCGTTTCTAAACAATGCTTGCTTTATATCTTCGGAGTTGATGAAATCTCTCTGCTGAGCTGCCTATAAAGACAAACACACACACAGCACAAACAAACTCATCAGTCTTCCCATTGCAGATATATTATTAGGATATCATATATTATCTTGATATCTTCTTAGTACCTCGGAACAAGAAGCATGCAAAGAGAAATCACTAAAGCAGCTAATAACACATTGTTCAATCTCCAAGCCTAGAGTCTCTAGTGTGTTAACAGTTGATAGAAGCAATCCCGGTTTGGGGGAGCAACATATCTCAACCCGAGTATCTTGGTCTCTCCGGTCCACTTCAAACTATACAAAACATAATAAAATTAACAAAATCAGTCCGCTTCAACCTGTGAATTTGTAAAATTTCGAGGGTATTTCTAGTAACAATTCACAAGTACATGGGCTAACATGTAAAACTACAAAAAACAAGAATACTGACATGAAAAGTTATCTTCATTCTTGCTATACCTTTGGTGAGTTTCTGACCAGCGGTTCGTTTGTATTAAGATCCTTGATATCACCGAAGAGCTTAGAATGATGTGAACTGTTGCTAACTCCAAGTTCTTGTTCCTCGTCTTGTAACTTGTTGATTTTGTCTAAAAGCTCTTTCATGTAATCTATGGCATCTCCTAGTATCGATGTCCTGTCCATCTAATTTTGAAGATAACAATAATCATTATTTTAAAAACTTTTAAATTATTTTATATATCTACTTTTCAACAGGTTCTTAGATTCCCATAAAAGTAAGAACACAATAATTAAACAAGTCTTAAAAAAGGTTCAAACAAGAAAAACAAACATATAATGTTGAAAACATAGAAAACGCTATTTTCATGAAAACACATTTAATATATTAATTCACTCAGTATAAAGGACGAATCTTTTGAACCAAACATTAAATCTTCAAAGAAAACAAATACTACAGCTAGCTAGGGTTTAAATTTTGAGATTTAACTAAGTTCGAACATACTGATTAAAAAGATTAATCTCTTTATTAGCCCATATAATAATAGAAAAATACATTACTCCCATTAATTAAAAAAATAGAGGAAGAATATTTTCTTGATTTTGACCATTATGATTATAATTATTCAAAAAGGTTAAATCATAAAACGTTAGAATTATTATTTTACCTTACTGATATTTGGAACAATGGATCTGAGCATAGAGAGACGATCGTTAAGCCGTTTTCTTCGACGTCTCTCCGCCATGAGATTCTTTGAAGGTTGGCCTTCAAGCTTTTTGCTCTTCTTCTTGTTTGTTGTCTCTACTACTCCTCCACAGTATCCTACACTGAAGCTTTTGCTCTGATCAGACTCCACCAGTGGAGATGGATACGACGAGTGATTAATGAAGCTCTCTTCTTGGGAAGTTGGAAGCATCACTGGTGGTGAAGAGGAAGAAGAGTCTATAATCTCTTGTAGGGCCTCAAGAAAAGGGTCATCGAATGTTGAGGCCGTGGGGGAGATTAACGGCGGAGATGAAGATGAGGGTGGTGGTAAAGGTGGTGTTTGGTGAAGAAGCAACGGTGGAGGTTGAGAGATTAGGTCCATGAAAGAGGATGAGTACAGAAGAGTATTTTCGTCTTCTTCTTCATTGTTGAAACAGAGGTAATCAATGTTCCATCCATTTGAGAATAACTGATGATGATCAAATCCGCCATTAAAGCTCAGGTTGTTGATGTTGCTATTGTAATTGTAGTTGTCGGTGGTTTCTTGCTTTGTCGGAACAAGAAGCTCTTTGAACACATTCATCTGAGTCGACAGTTCCATTTTTTCTGTAATAAGGGGAAGAGAGTACAGTGTGTATGTGTGTGAGAGATAAAGAGTTTTGTGGATTAAAGAAGATGAAGTGTAAGCGTATTTATATATAAAATCCAGAGAGGTGTTTAAGTGAGAGAGTAATCTATTGATTAAATTAAAAACTCGTCTTAATTTGGGCTTTATATAATGTGTGGGCTTTCTTTGGTTTGATAACACATTTTATAATTATTTCTCGTGACGAATAATAAAAAACATTTTTGTTAGCGCTAGGCTCTACCTCTGTCTAGCTATGATGAGTAGATGAGCTATTTATATTGGTACAAGACATAAATCGATGTAATTTTTATTTTGCCGAGGATTGCCTATGCAAAATAAAGGTGCGAAATGTTAATCGAGTTTTACTCAAAAATCATAGTATAATAGAACGCATAAGTCTTTTTTTTTTTTAAATGGATACTCCATAAAGTGGCATAGTTTGTAGAAAGTTAGGAGGAATCCATAACTGAATTCTATAAGGGGGTCTTATTGGACTAAGGGTTTGAGAAAATTCTGGGAATTTTAGATGTAGTGGAAGTTGGATAGAATTTGTAGATTTTGATAGGAATTTAAAAGTATGATTTTGGTTTTCTTTTTCTACGAGATTGGTGATTTGTGAGATTTTAAAAAAATATTTTAAAACAAAATAAAACAAGCTAGGTATACCATAAGTTATCATAACCGCAGAAGATCATTTCATCGGATTCTCCTCTTACATGAAAAAAAATCTGAAGTGAAGAATTTCTCATGTCATCATCAATGGTCCAACCTTTAATTATTTTATTCATCACTCTCGCTATCGCTTTCCTGCTGCAAAACAAATTTCATAAGAATAAAAAATAGAGTAGTTGTATCTCTCTTTTTCTCTGAGAGCTTCCATTTTCTTAACCAACAACAACAAAGCTTGAATCATCTTTTTGAATTTTCTGTTTCTTTCAAAAAAAATTCTGGGGACAAATATAAATTGGGTTTTCTCAAAAAGCAAAACAACTAAGATTCTCCTGTATCCTTAGTCAATTCCATGACCACCACCATTAACTATCCAATCCAACACAAACTTCGACCTAGACACCAAAATCAGTCCAACATTCTCCTAATAATCATAATCCTATCGGTTATCTTCTTCATCTCCGGTTTATTCCTCTTTACACCACCGGAAGAGACAAAGGAGATTAGTTCGACAAAATGACTGAAGTTGTATCTATTATTCTCCAAGAATTAAAAAAAAAAGAAATTAGGTCGAAAGTTAAGAAAAAGAAAACCTATGAATTTTTTTCAAATACCATCTCACACGATGGAATTTATGTTCACACAATTTTAACTACAAATCATTTTCAAATACTTCCCAAATACTTTCTGAGATGTTTTATAGATGAAATCCTTATTTTCCAATAAGGGTGGATTTGATACATCCAATAAGCAAGGATTTAAGATAACTTTTGTAAATACTAGATCCAATAAGGTGAGATTTGGACAAAAACAAAATCCTACCAAATCACCAATTCAATAAGCTCCCATTTAGTTTTGATGATTAATATTATTGCAGTATGTGCGGTTTCTAATTTCTAGAGGTTCTATGTCGATATATATATAAATACGATGCAACGTTAAGATGTCTAAACGAAGATGAAAGATCTTTGGGTTTACTCTATCTATTTATTCCCCATTAAAACTTGAAATCTTTCGCCATTCTTAATTTGTTTTTTTCATTCATTAAATACATCATACATGTGATCGTTTCTTATTACATTTGGTGTTAATTATTGCTGAAATTGTAGGGATCTTTAAAAATGTTAACATTTTTGATTTGAACCACTATACCACTATAGAATCCAACATATAAGTGTTTTATATATTGATTTTTCTTTTATGTATGCCATGTGACTGATCAATACACGCATATCCATATATTTAATAGTATCATACGTACGATTGCGGAATTAGTAAACTTCAGTTGTGTACGTTGGTTATATGGTTTACAATTGGAGATTTGTTTATCACGAAATTCTATAATAATAGTGGTTACATAACATGATGTTAAATTAATCTCTTTCAATAAAAAGGAGGATTTAAGTTGTTTTGAAGAAGAAAAAAGGACCCAAATTCAGACTTATAATTATATCAACAAATGAAAATGTAATTATCTAAAGTCTAATAATTAGTTATACGTAAATGACAAACAACAAGAAAGAAAGAGAGAGAGTATACGTTTGATTACCCTTTCCATACAGGAAAGCCTTGATCCCACAAATTTTCTGTCTCGACGAAAACGGATCATCAACATTGTCGACTCCCTCTTGCTTTATTTATACTCTTTATGTATATATTTATTTATTTTGTCTGACATATTTTTATATTTACAAACTAATGTTGAAATAGTGTCTCCAGAGGAAATTACTATTATCTGGTCACACAGGGTACGTAGTTGTCTATTCTTGTGTATACGCAAATAACTAAATTGCGTCGATCTTGCCCTAAATTCGATAATTAGCCTCAGTTTTGGTTTTAGTTACAATTCGACCCTTAAATCAAGGTATCTTTTGTCAATAGTAATCCCAAACTTTTTTAAATGATTGGAACATAGGCTATAGAAATAATTGCCTTATTGTATATGTTCACATTTGTCTCACGTACATTTGATATGGACGTTTATCTTTTAATTGTACGCTTTTACAGTCATGTTTTCATAATTCAGATGGACTATTAGCTGCAATTATTATAAACTAATCACCGAACAAATTGGAACTTTGGTTTGCTATTAACTAGGGCACCATTAGGGATGTAGATTAGCAAATATGAAAGTTAAGGGGTTAATTTAGAAACACACTTATAGAAGCAAATCTAGCTATTTGACTGCTAAAACATATGGGTGGTATCTTATATACGAAACAAATCCGTGGACAATCACGCATATATGCCTAGAATGTAGCTTTTTCATTTTCTATTAATTTTTATGTTTGCATGTAAACTTCTTGCTCCATCTTCAGTGCCATTCTTATTGTGTATAAAACATAAGAATAAATAAAAGAATATAAGAAGAGAGAGCAGCACATGGCAAAGCGAAGCTCCATGTTCACGAAAACAAACAAGCTGTCTAAGGCCTCTCCCGTCCTTTCAGTTCACTCACTTTCAATCTATAATAAACCCATATATATACATTCACATTTCTATGGTACAGGTGTGAGTATTTTTACATATATATATAATGTATTTCAAAATTCTCTAACCAAAATGGATGGTGATCTTGTGATACTTGAAAGTTTTCAAGATGGTGACGATCACTATTTCAATTCAATTTAAGAAAAAATGATTTACATTTTCAATATGATATTATCAATGGTTGACTATAGATACCGAAAGAGATTATGAGTAAAGTTTTGGAATTTCTGAAATTTATAAGTTCAAAAATTCTTCTATATATAATTAGTTAGATCCAAGAAAAGTATTTCTAATTGTGAAAGAGAAAACACAAGCTAGTTTATCTGTTTGGATATTGCTAGCTCAGTTGCTTGTCAAATTTTTATTATTATTTCCTCTTTATCATATTTTGGGATTTTAGTCAAAATTTATTGTGTTATTTAAATAATATTTTATAATTTTAATACAAATTATTTTGTGATTATTTGTATTTTATCATTTTATATTTAATTGAATTTTGAATTTAAATAAGACCGGATATTATAGTACAAGTAACAAATTTTTGACATGCGTATTAAAAAAATTTAAACATCATTTATAATAAAGCAAAAAGTATACGCCCGTCATAAAAATACATTTGCTGGTGCCTGATAGGCTGCCATATATATAGTGTAGAAGATTGCCACATTAATTAAAACGTAAGTAATAACGTGATATTATATATGTTTAGAATTATGTTCTGTGCTGTGTTAAAAAAAAAAAGAATTATGTTCTGTGCTAAAAATATTATTCTATACTGCATAATACGTCGTCTGCATTAACAATTATTATTTTTTGATGAAAAGTAGAATTTTAAGTATCAAACAAACATGATGTTTATGTTTCAACATAAAACAGTCAGTCTATTATCAATACATACTAAAAACAAGTTGCTTAATAAAAACTTACTAAAAACATAGAGATACTGCCAGATGTATCTATAGGCACGCATAAACAAATGAATATATAAACCAAGTTGCTCTGGTTAGGAGCTCCAGCTGGAATGTCCGCCCCTGGGTTCGAGCCTTGGCCACTGCGGAATTTACATGTGGGCTGCAGCATCCGAGACCGAAGACTGTTACACGGTGAGCCACATGGTGACGCCATGGCAGCGTCCATGCTCACTTCGGTCTCTAGTCTGGACCATTTCGGTGGGGCCAGAATACTCGGTTAGCAAAAAAAAAAAAAAAAAAAAAAAAAAAAAAACAAATGAATATAAGTATATATATACTTTTAGTACGTATAATAGGATATGTGTTTATATTTATGTTGTGAAGAAGAAGAGACGGACAAGGCTGTGGAATGGATCGAGGCTTGTTTGTATTCGGAAGCTGTGATATGCGTGAGAATTTGTTGGGGCACATTCAGTGAATCTACTGTATCGTGACCCTGTCCCTAATTAATGAACTCCTCTATTATCTTCGTCTTCCTCCTCTTCACATGACTCAACTAACCAAAAAGCTGCTCGTCAAAAACATTAATTATAAGTTCGTCTTCATCTTCTGTACATACTCGTCATTTCCACTAACTTCTTTTTGGACTATAATCATAAGTCAACCCCCTTGCTATATCTAAGAAATTTCGACGATTGGGATAGTTCGACAAATTTTAATGATTATTTTTAATATTTATTCTCATCTCCGTAAAGGAAATAATTAACTTCTAGATTTTTTTTTGAGAAACGTGATTAACTTCTAGATGTTAAAACTAGAGACGATAGTTAAAGTAAATAATACTACATCTACATACTGCCAATTAATAACGAGTGCTGGTTATTTGTTGTAAAGCCCTAATCTCATCCCTTAAGTTAAGTAGTTGGCTTCATTATTTTAAAATGTTAGATAATTATCAGAAAGAAAAGTTGTAGTTTAAACATGCTACAATCTTCAGTTTTCATATTTTGTAACATTATAATTATTTTTAAATTTAGGAAGAAAATGCTTATTGCTAGGGGCTAGACAATAAACCGATGGCGGTGATGTATAAACTAATGCTAAATAGATAATGTTCCAACAGTTTAATCAAAATAGTTAGCAAATTGTAGATGACTTAGTGTTCTATAAGATAACCAGATATCTTTTGATATATATAACATATAATTTATTTGATATATAGCATACCATTTAGAATTACTTATAAAAAAGCATAACATTTAGAAATTAAACTGTGGGCTGTTCCTCAAGGTGAATGTGCGACAAAGAAAAGGGGCCAAGACCACGTGAATTCTCCAAGCAATTTTCGTACATAGCCTTTCTTTGAAGCGCACACGTGTTCGAGTTACCATTGCCAAGCGACCACGCATCTTTTCCGTATGGGCCAAAAATAAGTATGGGCAAAATGCGAAGAAACTAAACAAAATGCGAATGTATAATAGTAGTTGTTATTGTTACTGACAAAAAAAATTGTTACTGACAAAAAGTAACTGTTAGTAATTTTAAAACTTTTGAATTTTGTTTTTGGACAAAAAAAAAAAGTTTATGAATAACAATTTATTTTAATAATATATGGTGTGTCATTAAGAGCTTAAATCGGGGGGATGCGATGCAGATGCGCACAATGTTTGTTTACCCTGAACACAGTTTATTTTAATTTCGCGGAATAGTTATTTTGACTTTCACAAGAAAGCATACTATTTTCTTCTTTTTTTCTCCTCTAAAACCTCTCTTGTTAAAATAAAAACATTCATCTGGACTTAACTTTTCATTACCTATACTATTAAATCAGAATCTTTCTTTAATTACAAAAATTTTCATTAACTTTTTGGCTCTATATGTTTATTTTTCCAATAATAAACCTGATTTTGTGGGTCAAAACAATAAACTAGATTTGTAAGGCAATGGGCTTAGGCCTATTAAGATAAATAAGATATATGTTTGCTTTGCTTTCTAGGTGAATTGGCTTTTGCGATCCAACTTGATCATTTTTGCATGTAATTTTAAAATCAAGTAATAGTGCGACTTTTTTAATTCTTTTCAGCAAATTAAAATATTTGAAAATATAAAATATCTACATTATAATTTTTTTCATTATATAAACATTACTATACATATTATATTTTTAATAAAAAGTATAACATTTTTTCTGAATATAGTAAATTTATTTTATTAAAATTATTTGTTATTCTTTGATATATTATTTATACCTTAAATAAATAGATATGTAAATAAAATAATTTTCTAAATATTTCTCCCATTTTATTATAATGGTGATTCACAATATGAGAGTTTTTTTATTTTACCTCAATTATTTGAAATGGTTTAAAACAAAAATGTAACCAGAACCGAAAAATTCGAAATTTTTATATATCCATACTACATAAAATATCAAAATATTCAATCACTTTAACCAAAACTCAACTTCATATATAACTAAAACTGTTCATATATTTCTAAACAAAAAGCCACAACCAAACTGAAATCGAAAACCAATAAAAGCAAATTAGAGTCAAAAAAAAAGCGAAAATGTTTATAGCAAAATAAATTAGTTAACAAACAGTTATCTCAATAAATTTGTCAACAAATCTAGTACACTATATTAAATTGAATGTCACTATTCATTAATAAAAACATTATATTGTTATTAAGGATAATTATATAAAACTATATTATGCTACTAAATATGTTTCTAACACAGTAATTGATCTCGCATCCAAACAATATAAAACGTTACGTCTTACATTTTTAATAAGTTTTTATTATTCTTTTTTTAAAATTATTTGTTAAATCAAATAATTGACTAAAACACTCAAATAATTTATGAAAATATTAAAAATAAGTAAAACTATTTTTAGCAGGTTTAGATACTACAAAATAATTTCATTTGATATGAAATAAATTAAATTAATAGATTATTTTATTTATATCAAAATATCTATCACACAATTAAAAAAATAAATTACATATATTTTTATTAAAAATAATAATGAAACAGGTTGAAATAATTGAAAAACAAAATTCAGTAATATATTATACAATTTCATATTTAATATGAATACAGAATAATATAATTATATAGTACTAAAATACAATAAATAAAAAAGTTAAAACATACTGAATTTAATACATTTTGTTAAAAAAATATTTTCGCGTTTATAAAACGTGGTTCATAATCTAGTCAATACAATTAAAACATGATCCTTTTTTAGATTTTCCCTTGGCTTTCTTTGAGATATTATATTTTGTGGCCTAAAAATTAGTTTCTCATTAAGGATAAAGTGAGAGTGCAATTTAAGATCAACAAAATCGTCTGCAACTTAGTCTTTTTTTTGGGATATTATATTTTGTGCCATCATAAATTTGCCTAGAAATTAGTTTCTCATTAAGGGTAAAGTGAAAGTGCAATAAATCGTGTGCAACTCTCCTATATAAATGGTTAAACAATTTAGTCATTTTTTTTAGCGATGGTTAAACAGTTTAGTCTACCCACGATTTTGTTAATATTTTCATAGAGATATCCTCATCGATTATAGACTAATTATTTATAAAGATTTCCTCATTGTTAGTCTCTCACGATTTTGTTAGGAGGCCTACATCCTTAGTCAATCACATTAATGTACTGTACATGAGTATTTTTATAGACATATATTTATCATTTTCTAGAACAATTCTTATTCTATGTATAAGTATAAATATAGATAGTAAATGCATGTATGGTCTAGAAGATGTCAATAGTAACCAAAGCCATTTCATAGAAATTATTGCATCGAACAAACATATGATGGCATAATGAACATGATTTCAATATTAATATTTATCAAATATAACGGGTTGAAATGTTCCAAAAAAAATTATAACGGGTTGAACAAACATATTAACATATTTTTATTATGAAACATTAAAAATTAATTAATACAAAATGGTTAAAAAGTTGATTATCTTATTTTTTAAAAAATTATTAAAAATAAAATCAATTCAAAACATGTCAAATAAACAGGTTAAATAAAGGTACCATCATAATTTTAGATTTGAATAGTTCACCTAAGAGAAATAACTAAAATAAATCATACCTACAAACTTAAATATATACCGTATCTAATTTTCATTATAAAGAATATTTCAACCAAAAATAATTCTGTAAAAACGGATCAAAATTTAGTATTATATTAAAATATCAACGAAGGTACTGCACAATATATTATTTTCTCAGGATATTCTCAGGTTAATAAAAAAAATAAACAACTATTTGTTTCGGGTTTGTGGGCATGCGGTAAAGAGAGGAGTTTAGGATGCCAACACGTTTTACGTTTGATCCATCTGCTGCATGAAACTAAGTCATATTGTTCTGGATATCTACACGGATATGTGCTTTTGCTTACGGTTTATTTGCATATAAAAAAATCTATCCGTGGAGTGCACCTACTTTGGTGGATTAACGTGGAGTGTTCCGTAAGTCTCAGGATGTCCCAAATTAATAAAAAAATAACTATGACTTTCTTTATATTATAATGAATATCGACATACCGAAAAGAACCGTTAAATGATTGTAGGAATTTTCCGTGTTTATTCCAAAACTAATTATTTAAGAGGTATGGTCGTATGGAAGAAGAACGGAGCAGCTATTAAATATTTTATCAACACGAAAATGTTTAATTATTTTTCTTGGCTGGAGTTGAGAATCCGTAGCTAAAATATATTAGTTTACTTGATTGAGAATCCAATGTTTTTGCAAAAATAGTATTTAAAAAAAAAAACGTACGTAGGGAGATTTTGTTGCATTGCATGAATTCGGTGGACAGCCCATAGTTTAGCCATATTCTCTTATCGAAACCGCTTTCTCTTTTGCATTGTTCACTTTTTTTTTTGTAAACTTGGGAAAGACATATTTCTTCCTTTTGGGGCCGTTTGTGGCTCCTAAATTACATTTTAATTTGTTTTAAAGATCAGAAGATAATCCAGACTTTATGTTCTGATTAATTATTTCAGAGTCAGAGATAAAAACCGGTTGCTAATTCTCTCTCCAGATTGTTAAGTATATTCAAACTAGGAATTTTTTGAGCTAGCTCGTCATGTATACATTTTAATTCTTGATTTTACAATATAAAATATTAGATTTAGATTAAACATTTTAACAAAGAAAATATTTAGGTTAAACGACTTACTAATACATAAATGAATTATTAAATTTAAGAAAAATGAGAAACCATTCCAATTGAGTTCGTCCTAGCTGGTTCTCTCCCAGGCACGAAGTCCAAGACAGCCACCACTCATCATATTTCTCCGCCAGAATGAAGATCTCTCTCCGGTGCAGCTCCTCCTTCTCTTAACCACGAGCCTCTCCTCCGCTGTTGTAGTCACCTCGCATTCCATCCCGAAGCTTTTCCCCTTCTCTGTCAATGGAGTCTCCTGAAGCTGTTTCGTCTGGTTCTCCTCCCCTGCCACCTGAACCTCCAGATCCGGATCTCGACGTGATGCTCCTGATGGTTCCTCCTGTTCCTCCAGTCCCCCCCGACCCTCCACCGGTTCTCCTAGGTTGTGCGATTATCCGCCAGATCTCGTTGTCTTTCACCACCCCTCACCATCAGAGAGAACCGAAAGCTCTGTTGCCGTGGTTTCTCTGCGCTTCTACTAGTTCCTCGCTCAGGCTTCTCTGCTCAGATGCA
>NC_027749.1:52838341-52847286 GCF_000695525.1 Brassica oleracea var. oleracea
GGGGGGGGGGGGGGGGGGTTGTTGAGTTATTTGTTGCAAGGTTTTTGGGATTTCTGATAGCAAAGTGCAAGCTTACCTCCCTTCATTGCTCATCATTTCAAGTTCTCGAGCATTGGACTTCAAATGTTGAAATATTGGTGGTGGAGTGTATTCCGTATGCAGCTCTTATTACCTCAGTGCAACCTTTTGGAGTGCAGCTCTCTACTGCTATGTGCAGTTCTCAGTCAAAGCCTATCCTTTATTTGAAATCTTGGTTACATGTTGTTAGACCCATCTCCCCTTGCTTCATGCTTCCGTAAGGTATGGTGTTCATATCTTGTTGGCGTGAGTCATTCTTGTTCGATCATTGCTTCCGTGTAGACTTTAATCGTCTTAGTAGGAGATCCATGTTTCTTGGTAATCAAGAGATTATGCTGTTTTTGAATGGCTCTTTACCTCGTATTGAGGATGTTACAAACCCTTTGAGCTTCAGGTTTAAGCTCCATGTTATCTGGACTTCTGTCTTTGTGGCTATGGGTTCTATTGTTTCAGGATTATCTATTTCGGGAAGGTGGTTCGCTTTACAGCACTCAATCTTTCGGAAGAGGTGTTTGGTCGCCTCTGAGGTTGTTGATGTGTCCTCCACAGTCTGTTATGTTGAGAAATTCCCGACTTGTTCGGCTAATGGAATGTGGATTGTGAATCATGTTCTAAGCGCCAAAGCTGTAACGCTGCAGAAAGCTCCTCGCTCAACAGTATCATCTGGACTTTCAAGTCTTCAGATTCTTTCGGACTCTATCGTCTCCCTCTTTGCCATGCGCTCAGGGTTGAATTTGATTGAGATTACAGGTTTCTTCATCGCCAAGAACCTTGTCCCTCTCGTCACTCTGCTTTCATGTTCTTCTAAACTATGTACTACCTTCTGTTTAGTTGTTGTTTTTGCAAAGGGTGTTGTCCCTAAACTTTGTTCTTCAAGTACTCTGTTTTGAGTTTATGAAATGAAACCGTTGACAAAAAAAAACGACCGACTAATACAACATATATGAGGAGCGAAAAGAAATCAATAATGCTTTTATCAAAGGACATAAAAGACAATACCTTTCATAAATTTTGTTAACACTGTGTAAAGTACTAGCCAAACATATATTGAGTGTTATAAAAATAAGTTTAGGGAAACTGAATACCCCAGTTTAGATAATGAAATGTGGTAAAAAAAGATAATGAAATTGTACATATGGTTAAAACCTGAAACATGGCCAGTAGATATTTAATTGCACTATACTTCTTTAAAAAAAATGCAGGTATACTAAAAGAATGACTAGATCACAAATTCACAATGACAATCTAGTTTATGTTGTTATTATTAGCGTAGACATAAGAGATGATATAATCTTAACACTTTTTCTACGTAAAAGTAAGGGATATATTATTGAAAACATGCATATATACGATAAAACGACCAACCGAGTTTCATATCAATTCTAACACCGTTTACTTATTAAAAAAAAACATTTGCTCTATTGACTGGTCCAGTCACTTATAAAAAATATATTTAATGGTGCATAATGGATTGATTTTGTGAGCATGATCAACCAAGACTCTTAATTTGAGGTTCTTAATTCATGATTTGATATTATTATTTTTACATTTTTTGGCTAAAAGTCAGTTCTTATATCTCTTATTTAAGAGATGGTTCTTACCTTTTCTTAGTTAAAAGCTAAGAAACGGTTTTTAGCCGAAAGTAAGAACTCCATCCTAAGAGCATGATTTTTTTTTTTTTGTCAACTGAAATGCATTAATATATCTAAACCAAGAGGATGATTAATGGAGGGTTCTTATGGTGGGGTTCTTAGCGGATTATAAGAAACCGTCTCTTAACTTTTAACTTATTTAAGAGCCGGTTCTTAGTTTTTTTAGTTAAAAGTTAAGACACGGTTTTTTATATTCCGTTAAGAACTTCACCCTAAAAACTCTCATTAATCATGCTCTAAGAGCCCGGATTAATCATGGCCTTGTATTGTCTAATCTTAATCCAAATTTTGAATGCCTTCTAACTAATATAAAATATCCGGATCGAGGTTACCGAACTACTATGTAAACTATTTAGAGCGTAACCTAAACCTTAATTTCCACGTAATTGTAATTTTGTTTAACATAATTTCATTTACTGATCATTAATATGTAGTAGATAAAGTAACGAGCCTGCGTATGATTAACAAGAAGTTAAATGGCAACGTCATAGTCTCCGATCCATATAAAGTGTACGTTAAAGTTCTGCTCGCGTATGGTCATCATGTGTCACACACATCATTTTTATTCATAATTACAATCAAGCTACTTCTTATGGTATTTTATTAACGACTCTTAAATCCTGGTTGGTCCCATCATATATCATATATTGCCATATCATATCCCCTCTCTATTATAAAAAATCATCAGAAACATAGTGTCGCATCATAATTTTAGATTTTAGCGTAGACTCACACATACACACGATCTCTGGTCCCTCGGTTTAATCTCGCCTCCTCTCTACTGATGTCATATATTCGTGCGAACTAAACTGTTTCGGAATTCTGTACAGTTATAAAAATTTTGCACTTTGCGTGAAAAGAGGGGCAAAAGATCCTGTATCGTATATTCTAAATCTTCGAGTCACAACTTAGTGAAAATACGCTACCAATGTGATATCAAATTGGCGGCTGCATGTTTCAGTTATCATCGATATACAAAAATATAACTTAGCATATAATCTTCAGACCACTTAATTAGATGCTTGATAAAACTCAAAGTTTTCAATGAAATATGAAAATGTATAAAGGTTTTTCATGAAGTAAACGATTTTTTGTTGTTCGACCTACTCTTACAATTGTTGGATTTTATATCAGAGTTACTTGCAGCTCCAGACAATATGCGCTTGATTGTCAAATTCTGGAAGCCTATATTTTGTATTATTTTAAAGATATTTGTAGAGCTATGAAAAAGACATTTAATAAGCGAAAATCAACATTCAAGCAAATGTTATATATAGGCAATTTCAGGCGATTAAATGTATAGTCTTATGATTTTTTAAAATTATTTTTATCCTCATTATAGTTTTATAAGAAAAAGTCTTATAATTAAAACTTAAGAGAAAATAAAAACGAATCAAATGGTTCGTATTTTTATACATGAATAATATATATATAGTATGATATACTATTGATGAATAACATGATCTATTCTTTCCATACAGAGCTTCTTTTTGTTGGTTGTTCTATTCCCAGTGGCGGATCTAGAATTTTTTTTGACTGGGAGCAAATATTTTTAATTTATAAATTTTTTACTAATTAACATATATTACTTAATAATATTAAAAATACGTAATTACAACTATAGAGTTAATTGATGACTAAATGGCATTCTAAAGGCAGTAACTCAAATAAACAAAATAAAAATAAAAAAAATTGGTAAGAGAATAAAACAAGTAATGTTAAAATCAGTAAATTAGATCATGTAGTTGCTAGGGAGATAAAATAGAAAGTAGTTTTCCATACAAATAAAAATTAAGAATTAAAATAAATATGAAAACATAGAAACAGAGACTCACTAAATGACTGTCGGTAATTATACTCTTGGAAATAAATGAAACTTTTGGGAGAATTTTTTTTTGGAAAATAAATAACTTAAAAGTTAAAACGATTATGAAAGAAACAAAAATTAAATCGTCGAATTAGAGATAAAAGGAACAGATACGTGGTGGGGAGGGGGGGGGCAACATCAACTCTAACAAGCATTTACGTCAAGAATTAGCTACACTTACAACTATTTATCATAATTCATTGGGAGCAGCTGCCCCCTCCTTACAAAGCGTACATCTGCCCCTGTCTATTCCGGTCTAGATACCTAGATCACCTCAAACTTGAGTAATAGAATAGTCTTTCGCTGTAAAAAAAAAAACATGATCTATAAACAATACCGAAAATAAATTGCATTTTCTAGTTGTAAGAAATAAGAATAACCAATAGTTTCATTTTGAAAGAAAAAAAAAAGAAAATTTCTTCTAATGGTTTTAAAAGTACAAATATGCTTAGAACCATTCCAAATCAAATAAATTATCGACAGCAAATACTGTGAAAAGTTAGACTTACAGCTCTTTATATTTATGAACAGTATGGTGTTACCGTGTTAGATAGACAAATGTATTTATCACATTGCATACACACCGTGCACTGGCGTGTCTACGGTGTATTGAAAAAGACACTCACCTTAGGTTTCGGATTAATATGTCTTTCTTTAGGGCTCCAAAATTTAAAGAATTTTTAGTCTATTGGTTTACATTTATTTAAATAAAAAACATTTCTACGAAAATTGACTAATTCACCTTCTGTAATTCATGTATTTTTTCCTATATGACATAATATACATAATTACGTAATAAACTTTTTCTTTTACGGTGCTAGACTTGTGTATTTGGTGAAAAAGATACATCATATTAGAAAATTGTTTTCACTACGGTCGTAAATAAGTTTATTTTTAAAACTTGTCCCAAGCTCCTCCCACGGCACTGCGTCTATACTCCCCAGAGTCCACACCATCAACCTAATCTTTACGTTTCGTTAATCACTGATTAACACCCCAAAGTGGTTATGTGCAGATTTAAGCTAGAAGGGACGCTCGATTTTTAAATCAACGTTTTGGTTTCTTCATAAAGTCTTTTAAATCCACAGTTAAAACAAAACCGAAGCTATTTGCTTAGCGATAATGTAGGACAGCATATTCGAAAACTCAAATTAGTCAAAAGTTCTGAATTTTTATTTTATTTTATGAGACATATAAATCTTATTCGACACGATCTCTATCGTACATTACATTAGGAAATGACTTGTAAAATAAAAACAATGGAACGAACAGGTAAAAACTTAGACAGGGGTCACTCAATTATTACAGCATAGGCGAGAGCTTTACGAGAACACGAGCCAGATTCAGTTAATTATGCCTGTTTATGAATATATTATGAATTTATTTTGTTTTCCACCACAGTTTCTGAAGTAATCATAATCAAAGTCACATCTCATCTTATATTCACATGTCCAAAACTATTCATTGAATCATTGTACGCTGCAAATCAAGTTAACAATTAGTTCGTATCTTCTTACATCTCTAGTGCCAGCCTGCACATTATTAAAGTCAATATAATTAGAATTGTTAATATTATTTTTGTTTGCTCTTGTATACCAAATTGGTAATTCCCATTGATTATTTTTAAATGTGTATAGTCTCTCTCTAGAAGGAGAAAGGAGTTATCTGCTTACAAAATTATGGATCAAATGCTGGGATGGAACAGAAGGACACAAAAAAATCTCAAAACTCTTTTTATTTTTATTTTTTAATGAATTAAAAATAAATCAAAATTAAGCAAAAAATACCATAAAACCTAAAACTTCAACATATTTACATATCCAACCAGTGTACCCACCCACTTACCATTAACCCGACCCGGTCCGTATTTTAATAAACGTAAATCCTCAATTTCTTTTGTCCCCAATTTCTTTGTCTTCGACGTAACCAACAAAACCTACAGGCTAAAATCACGATCTCCCCCTATCTCCCATCACTAATCAAACTCGGCAATCATCTTGAATCTCATATATTTCTCCAATTTCGTATCACTCATTGAGAAACTATGTCTCAAAAGAAGAAAAACAAGGAAGAAATCCAACCCAGTCCTTCTTCTTCCCCATTTTTTTCACCATAGAACAAAATCAAAAATTTCTTCAATCATCCACTAACTTTTTATTGTTTTTATCTCAAATCGATCAACCTATAGTTATATTTAATCAATTATATCTTATCTAGAATCAAATTTCATTTTTTTCCATACGGTATTCAAGATAACGAAGAACGTAAAGTATTACTAGTACAACTAGTAAACCTCAAATTAGTACAACTAGTACAACTCAAACTAGTACAAATAGTACAACTTGTACAACTCGAATTAATACAACTAGTACAGATTGTGTATCTCCTATACATATTTGAGAAGTGATTTTCTTATGTGTCATCACCATATTTATTCTCACAAAAAAAAAGATGACATGGCTTTGAGAAAATTATGAAATGGCATCACTTAATTATGAGATGTAGAATTTTCTTTATTGATTTTTTCCAGCATATGAAAATGCTAGAAAAGATAATGACGTAGAACTAATAAGACTTATTGGTCTAATCTCTCCTGCTTGCATGTGTCAAATATATGAATAGTATATTTTTAATAATATTTGATTTGGAATTGATATGTTTATAAGTTATACTAGTTGTACAATTTTCTGAAAAAAATCATCTTCATCTTTTTAGTCTCGTGGCTAAAAAGCTAGATGCGGAGCCATAAATTTTTTCAACCATTGCTCTAAAGACGTGAATCACAGGAAAGAAGAAAAAGATTGGGTTTGATGTATGATTTTTCTTTTTTTTTGCAAATAATTGTTTTGATCGTGATGTATTACTACGATTGTTATCGACAATTGTAAATTTTAGTTTGTTTATCAAGATAATAATAGCTATTAGAAAGAAACAAAATTGCAACAAATAATACAAATAATCAGTAAAATATGAATTAAGAATTATTTACCAAAATAAATCATTATAATCAAATATTTTTTCAAATTACATTTAATTAGTAAATGATATAAATCATCAGTTGTAAATGATACATATTTTTGAATAACTTCTTAAAATTGATACTAATTTTTGTAAAATGAAATGATGCAAATAATTTATATTCTTACATCAATTATTAAATAAATTGATGTAAATTATTTGCATCACCAATTATTTTAGTACAACGATACAACTAAAGCAACATACTAACATGTAATTCAACCACAATGTTTAAAACATGATACACATTTAAAACTTGATGCACAATACAAGATGAAATAACATAGTTGTACTAGTTTTTGAGTTGTACCGGTTTGTACATAGTTGTACTTTGGCACTGAAATCGAAAAAACTAGTTGTACCACATAAAATTTAAACTTACCTCAGTTGTACCACTTTTTTATGTGTACATGCCTTTGCCGCAATAAAACGAAATCATCAATTTTGTTAAAATACATTTCATATATGTTTTCCAAAAATTATGTGGACAAAGAAGTTAACAAGCCATAAAAGTATAAGGTAGATCATGCAAAGTTATGAGATGGTGTAAAAAATGCAAAAAAAAACTAAAAATTATCACAAATAAAAAGGAACCTATCGAAATACTTACCAAATTGGCCAGCTAATTGTTTTTTTCATTTGAAATATCCAATGGAATATTTCAATTTCAGAACATGAATAGTTGTACTAGTTATATCAGTATCACTAGTCTGGTAAATAAGACATAGTTGGACTAGTTATACCAGTATCACCTGTATTGTTTGATACATGTGCAAAAGTTGTATCAGTTGTACCATAGACAAAAACGATTTATTCTATAATATCATGCTTCATACTTTAACAACATTATATTAAATCTTAAAATCTGACTCATAACGTTAACATACATATTATGTGACTAAACTGAAACATAAAACATTAAAAAAAATAAAAAGAGACAGAGAAGAGTGAGAGAAAAGAGAGGGAGAGCGTATACACTTACCAAGCGATTTTAGAACCAAAGACGACGCACATGTGCTGTTTCACGGCGTCATAAGCTGTAGAAAGACCTTAAGAAACAGACGTAAATGTTTGTGGATGAAGAGTTGAAGAATAGAGCTTTGTTTGGTGAATGTAATGAATTTTCGTGGTGGTTAAATATGGTTGAGGGTGAAATGAAGAAGAAGAAGAAGAAGAAGAAGAAGAAGAAGAGTGATTAAAGTTTTTGTGGGACCCAGCTGAGAGAGAAGAAGCTGGATGGTGAAATCCAATGGTCAAGATTAAAACATACTCATATGATCCGACGGCTAAGGAATAAGATTCATTAATGGCATTGTTGTAAATATTTCATCCTTAAAAATCCGACGGCTCACATTATAACGTGAATGATTTTGATCTAATGGTTGATATTGAGCTTTCATTAAGGGTAAAATCATAATTTACACTCATTTGTCCCATAACAGATTAGTTTTGGTGGTTGTAGATGTTGTAAAACAAGAGAATAGAATCTGTATGTTTCTGTCTATTCATAAACATAAGGAGCCCTTTATATATAGGGAATTAAACCGTCATAGAATAATAGAAAGACTAGAGAAAGGAAATACAAATATGGAAAGAGTACAAATCATAATCTAATAAGGAAAAGACAAGATGTCGATTCTCTCACTCTCTCTCCTCACGGTCGACTCTCTCTCTCTCTAGCATTGGGCTGGTTATGAACTGGACCGGTTATGGACATCTACAATATGATTTATAACACTCCCCCTTGGATGCCATAACCATACATGGATTGTAATACGCTTTAGATGTTGCCTCATTAAAACCTTACCAGGAAAACCCAGTGGGACAAAACCATGGTGAAGAAAAAAGAGTACAACACGTATTACTCCCCCTGTTCTGAATAACTCGCGTCTGGCCTCATGAACATCTAAGATCTCCGAATGGTTTGAAGATGTGGCCGCAATCGTCTGCTTCATGGAACACCATGATATGGCCGTTCCACCATGTGTTAAAATATAGCATGTCTGTGATCGAACATTGTGTGGATCCGAAAGATAACCTGCATCAGCAAAATCAACAAAACCTTCTTTGTTTTGGTTAGTATAAAATAAACCCAAGTCTTTCGTTCCTTGCAGGTAACGAAGAACATGTTTAATCCCGTTCTAGTGTCTTTGGGTTGGACAAGAGCTTAATGTAGACAATAGATTCACGGCAAAACATATATCTGGTCGTGTGACTAGCCAGATACATCAAAGCTCCTATGGCACTGAGATATGGCACTTCGGGACCAAGGACATCTTTATCGTCCATCTTAGGACGGAACTGATCAGTGTCCAGGCCGAGGGACCTCA
>NC_027749.1:52848897-52849892 GCF_000695525.1 Brassica oleracea var. oleracea
GTTGGCTCAAGGTATTTTATAATCGTGGGAGAATCATATCCAACATATATCTCCATCCTCCTTTGTGGTCCCATCTTTGTTCTCTGTGGTGGTGCAATTGGCATATAGACGGCACATCCAAATGTCTTAAGATGGGATATGTCTGGCTCATGACCCGTAAGCAATTGTAATGGGGAATATCTATGTTCACTAGATGGTCTTATACGAATCAGTTCGGCCGCGTGCAAGACCGCGTGTCCCCAAGCTGTGGCTGGAAGCTTAGACCTCATAAGCAATGGTCTAGCTATTAGTTGAATTCGTTTTATGAATGATTCGGCCAAGCCGTTCTGTGCTCAATATGAAAGCCATTCATTCGAATGTCTTTAAAGCTCAATAGGCTTCTCTTAGAGCTGGGTGAATACAATGCATCAGATATCTCTAGATGCGTACCCTTAGGCAACATGATATTAGCCTGGTCGTAGCCCTCTATGAGACTTTAGAGACTTTTATATCAAAAACTTTCGTTCATTAATAAAATAAGTTCAAAGCAATCAAAACATAGAAAACACAAAGCAAAGAACACAAAAACATAGATCCGAAATCAACTTCATTCATTTAATCAATCAGACGTTTCATACTCCATGAGATCGTCTTGTTCATGATTGAAATTATCTTCACCATCTTGATAAGTCATATGAGCTTCAGGATTCTTCCCTTTCAAACTCTCTTGGTAGAGGTCAACGAGATGTTTGGGAGTCCTACATGTCTTAGCCCAATGATTATCCATACCACATCTATGGCACACAGATTTAATCGAGTTTTGTGGTTTAAATGATGTACCACGGCCTCGGCCATGACCACGGCCATATGAGTTGCCTCGGCCTTGACCAAACGAGTTTCAGCCTTAACCACCACGTCCATGCCACTTTCCACGATCACGGTTGTGTTGGCTATCACTCTGGACATGGTTCGACTTTTTCTTAGCCTCTACGGTCGCATGTGCCTCAGGTAATGGG
>NC_027749.1:52850100-52850641 GCF_000695525.1 Brassica oleracea var. oleracea
TGAACTATTTTAAACAGGGCCGAGTTATACTCGTCCACGGACTTGAAGTCATGGATTATGAGATTCCTCCAATCATACATAGCCTTTGGAAATAACACCGTTCTCTGGTGATCATATCGCGTTTTCAACTCTGTCCAAAGGTCTAGAGGATTCACAATAGTCAAATAGACTCTCAAGAAGAAGATGACGTATAATTAATATAGCTCCATATCTATCTTTCTCACTTGCATTATTGCCCTCGCTAATACATTCACCGAGTCCCTTGGATTTTAGGATGATCTTAGCATCAAGTGCCCATTGCAAGTAATTATCTCCAGAGAGATTTAGGGCAGCAAAATCCAAGTTGTTGATTTTCGACATCTGAAATCATATGTTTCATAATTTAGATTTAAAAGTGTTCAAGCGAATGTAATCAATATGCTCAAGCAATCCAGATTCTAGGTATGATGTAAATAGGTCATTCGTATATGATGCATACATGTTCAATCTTAGCATTCGGATTCTATATGCAATCAGTTCGTACTATTATGCATGCATGATG
>NC_027749.1:52851118-52872990 GCF_000695525.1 Brassica oleracea var. oleracea
TTTCGATCAAACAATCAATACGACTTCAATTTTAAAATCATTCAATCGGTTTTATCAATTCAAACAACCAAATTCAAGAATGAGATTATCAATCCTAGCAATCGATTTCTATGTGTTCAAATTCAATACAGTTTTAATTAATTAAGGCTAGCATACTAGATCCAAACATACAATCATTCAAACAAAAAATTTCGATTCAAAGCATTAGATTAGGGTTTCGATTTTAATTCATTCAATCAATCAATTTGATTTCGAATTAGGGTTTATAAAATCGAATGTGTTTTAGTATTAGGGTTTTAAATAAAATCGATTTCATGCATTCATGCAATAAGCATGTATGCGGCTAGGATCATGGATATTAGGGTTTCGATTTTGATCTTAGATCATTGAGGTTTTGAGATTCAAAACCATTAAGGTTTCGATTTTTATTGATCAAAAAATCAATCTCGATTAGGGTTTGGGGTATCGAACTTATGATTATGAGCTTCGATTTACTCATTGAGGTTTTGATCTATTACCCTATGGTTTTGATTTCAACATTAGATCATACTATTAGGGTTTGTAGTTTTTATGGTTTCGATTCTTATCAAACAATCAAATTCGATTATGGATTCTCTTTAAGGTTTTGAATTACCTTAACCTCAAGTAGGGTTGAATGGACCACCAAAGAGATGAACCGTGAGCTGGAACTGATCGGAACGCGAGCTGATGTTGTCGCGAGCTGTCTGATTGCTGAGAACGGGAACGCGAGCTGTCCAACGTGCTGATCGGGTCGCGAGCTGTCTGAGATCGTCTTGTTTGCGAGCTGAGGTTGAACAATCCGAGATCGTCTGAAATAGGATCAGGAACGCCTTGAGCTGAAGCTGATCGGGAACAGATTGCAAACAAGGATCGGTATGTAAGGTTTCGCGATCGGGATTAGGATGGTTCGCCGGTAAGGATGTTCGCCGATTAGGGTTTGGGTTTTAGGCGGTTTGTTTTAGCTTAGAGATTTAGATTCTATCGTGCTGATAACGTGTTGTAAAACAAGAGAATATAATTTGTATGTTTCTGTCTATTCATAAACATAAGGAGCCCTTTATATATAGAGAAATACACCGTCATAGAATAATAGAAAGATTAGATAAAGGAAATACAAATATGGAAAGAGTACAGATCATAATCTAATAAGAAAAATGCAAGATATCGATTTTCTCTCTCTCTGCTCACGGTCGACTCTCTCTCTCTAGCATAGAGCCAATTATGAACCGGGCCGGTTATGGACATCCACAATATGATTTATAAGAGTAGATTTTTTTTTTGTTTTTTGTCCCACAAGAGATTAAAGTCCCAAAATTATTCACGAACTTATACAAGCTAGATTTAAATGTATCTCGTACTTTAAAATTCATGTTTTAATAGTTTGTAGAAAAAGACCAATTCTGTTAATACGTTCTTAATTATTTAATCCAAAGCTGGAATAGCTCAGTTGGTTAGAGCGTGTGGCTGTTTACCACAAGGTCGGAGGTTCAACCTCTCTTTCTAGCGTTATTTAGCCATATTGTGTTTTGCTCTTTTTTTAATAATGGGCTAAGTCCAGAAGTTGCCATACACACCGTAATTATTTGTGCGACGAAATAATCTAAAAATCCGACAATACAGGTACGTTCAAGCTTATAAGCCCAATGGTTGGTTTAAAACTAATGGGCCTCCACGAATCAGCTCTTCTCTCGTTCCGTTCGTTTCTCGTGATTAGCTTCACAATTTCCAATATTAATTCTTGTTTTACTTTTCCTCTTTCAAGATCCCAGCAGAGCATTAATTTTTTTTTAACTCGGACCGAACTCATATAAATAAATGTAAAACAATCAATGAAAAGGAGGATCAGATTACGGCTGTAACAAAAGGGAACAGAGCGGGTAAATCAGGTGGTATATGCTTCTACAACGTTTGATAACGATATAACATTTGAACTGCATTTTTTTTTTTTGACAAAGAACATTTGAACTGCATTTGACCAAATCTTTGTTGAAACTGCGTCTTTACCCTAAGTCATTTTTGTGACATGTCTCTTTCTCGCTTTAACCAATTTAATATATTTTTACATATATCTCTCACAATATTTATTGATATCAAATAAAGGAAAACCAGATGTTAAAAAGGTACAAAGTTTCTTTTTGGGGAGAATATTAGTTTGTTAAGAACTTGTTTTGTATCAATATATTTAAAGTTATAGGCCAAAGACCCAAACCTCTGATACAAATATAAAATAAAATAACAAACAAACATATATTTTATTTTATTTTGTGATACAAATGCGTTTTTAGTCAAGTATATCAGGTTTGGATTTACATGGAGTAGTATAAATTGTTGGGTTTAGAACATCTAATAATATCACCGATGTGAATTTCTAAATCTCTACTTAGTTTTGCTCTTTGTAGATTAGTTTCAGTAGTAATTTTTTTTTTTTGTAAATATTCTTCAAGTTTCAGTAGTAATTTGATGTTATGAAAAATGGCTAATGGGGGTACGATCATACCAACACTTATGCACCAGATCCCATCAGAACTCCGTAGTTAAGCGTGTTTGGGCGAAATTAATACTAAGATGGGTGACCTCCCGGGAAGTACTCGTGTTGCATCCTTTTTTATTAAAGTGTTTCAAAAAAAAAAGTGTTTCAAAAAAAGAAGAAAAATGGCTAATGGATATACATATGAAGAATAGTTTAAAAGTTAAACCGGGCGTGTATGAATCTCATTTGCAATTGCGGTAGATGGTTTTGGATTTATTATCAGTCGAAAACAAAAGTGGGTGTAAGCTGTATGTATCAGAGAGGATGATCGGTTCAGTTTCACGAGAGATCCATTCTTGAAGCTCTCACATGTTTCCTATTTCTTCTTCTCCGTTCTCTCGTGTTTCTTCACAGATGGAGACGCTTGATCAATCATCGAAACACAATCTTCTATTTTTCTATTTTTGGATGTATTATTTATTGATATATATGCATATATTATTGAGAACATGGCCTCACTAACTGTGTAATTGGAATTAATACGTATATTAAAACCCTATGGAATCTGATTATGATGCAATTTCACTTCACAAACGTCAAATATTGCAAGTTTTAGTTGATAATTTAATCATATATATATTAACGTTACAAAATAAAAAGAAAAAGGGGGTGATAAAAGGTGTCAGAGAAGTTTTTGGAGTTAATGGTCAAAATTATATTAGGAAAACTTTACAAAGATGTGAGAAAGTTAACTAATGTAACTTTACTCCTAATTAAACAAACCCTACTCGTTAAACTTTTAAAAACTGCTTAAATGTTTAAACGTGAACTCATACGAATCAAATTTATGTCTACTATATAAATTTGAAATCTACAAGTTAGTATATGTATTCTCAGTTTCTTGGCAACAATAACTTAAAGGATATATATAAATAAATTGTTCAAATAGTTATGGTTTCCTTAGTAGAGTTGCATACTGCTGACAACTATAATAAGTATAACTGGCTGCATGAATATATGTATAAAATATATAGTTTACGTATAAAGATCGGTGCAGTGCACACTTCACACATTGAAAAAACGTTACCGCAACAACATAGCACGACAGATAACAAATTCTATCCGATTTGTTCCGATCAATTGCACGGTTATATATGTTCTTCTGTCTTTTCTGCCACTTCATGCCTCTCTCTCATCTTCTCCTTTTGTCTCTATTATCCCTCACTCATCTCTCTACGTATACAAAGACTATACCTGCAAATAAATTCATCATGAATTTATCGAATGTAATAAAATGTACATTTTTGACAAAATGGCGGTTTATGAGTATACAAGTCTACTACAATGGCGGTTTAAGATTACACAAGAGTATTTCCAACATAGTATATATAACATGTTTAAATACCTGGTCGACAAAGTAAAAAAGTGTTAAAACATGTTCTAAATCTACTTTTTGGCGAAAAGATTATAGAGTATTGTCGAAGTAATTATTATGCAAGAGAATTATAACATGTTCTACATGCAACATCATCATATCATTCTAGTTTTAGTTGTTAATACATAAATATTGAATTTTATATACATGTTAACAGATCTATATGCTCATATTAATTTGTAGCATTAGCTTTTTGTAATTCGTTAAGATTTTTTGTTTATATTTAATATCTTAAAATGAATAATAAAACTCTGGATATTAAAGTTTCATTTTGATAAACACACTCTTTTAATATTAATAAATACAAATACAATTTTTTTTTTTGCTACAAAAGCAAAAACATTCAAATAACTAACTCGACGAGACAAGAAAATTAAAGTGATTTAAGTCTCATAAACAAAATAACTATTTACGTCTCCAACTTTTTGAAGACAAAGCCACTTTTTGTTTACTCAATATCTATAAATAATTAAGCCAAACACACGTTTCTAAAACATATACAAGCTCACATACATGCAGAATCATTTTATATATAAATTCACACCAGCCGAAACCCTTTTTTACCAACTGTTCCTCAATCTCTCTCGCTCTCATCATACTTTTCTTGTTTCTTTATTTCTCTCGTCCCATCATTATCATGTCCTCCCATACCAATCTCCACTCTCCTAAACCGGATCACCGTATCACCGGTGCGTCCCATACCAAAAAACCACCGTCTTCCACCGCTTCTCAAGACCAACAAACCCTAAAATGCCCTCGTTGCAACTCCTCAAACACAAAGTTCTGTTACTACAACAACTACAGCCTCTCTCAACCACGCCACTTCTGCACATCTTGCCGCCGTTACTGGACACGAGGCGGTTCCTTAAGAAACGTCCCCATCGGTGGCGGTTGTCGGAAAACCAAAAAATCAATCAAACCTAGCATATTAGCTCCTTCTTCTTCATCTCAGAGATTTTTCTCTTCCACCATGGAAGAAGCATCTAAATTCTTCACTCCTCCAACAGCAATGGATTTTCAGCTCGCTGGATTATCTCTCAACAAAATAAACGATCTTCAACTTATGAATAATCAAGAAGTTCTTGGCCTTAGGACGACCATGGAGCAGGTCGAAACAACACCTGTTGATGTCGGATCAGGTTTAACCCTAATGGGTTTTGGAGATTACAACAGCAACAACAACCATTCACCGGCGACTTTCACAACCGATGGAAACTTAGCTACCTCGATAGAAACTTTGAGTTGTTTAAACCAAGATTTACACTGGAGGCTTCAGCAACAGAGGATGGCTATGTTTTTTGGCAACTCTAAAGAAGAGACTGTTGTTGTGGAGAGGCCACAGCCGCTTCTTCACCGGAATCTCGAGATCGTTAACTCATCGCCGTCGCCGACAACGAAGAAAGGCGAGAATCAGACAGAGTGGTACTTTGGTAATAATAACGACAACGAAAGGGTGATTAATAACAATGAAAATAATAACACAGGAGGAAGCGATCAATGGAACAATGGAATTCAAGCTTGGACTGATCTTAATCATTATAATTAATGCTTTGCCATGATTCTTGGTAAGTTTAAAATAAACTATATTTATATGATCAAGATTTAAAACTATGTGTGTTTGTCATGCACTTCCAAAAATATTTATGTTTTGTTTTATTTGGGTGTTCTTTGTAGTAAGCTTTTGTTGTTGTTGTTTGGGTTACTATTGTTGTATTGTAAGTTTCAATTTGTAAACAGGATTTACTGTGCTTAAAGCGTTATTATTGAAAGGCTCTTGGACTATAGTTTAGTGGTGAAATTCTCAACTAACTAATTGGTGGTTGTTATTCCGAGGTTAAATATACTACTAATTAAAAATAAATCTTCAAATGTCATTCTCAGTAAACAGATAATGTCTCCTTGGGATTAGTTATAGTACAAATCAATTCATTTTACTTGATTTAATAAGTTTAACTGAGCCTAATTATACCCGAAATTGAAATTTGCCATCCACATCAACTGTAGTGCCCTAGTGAATAATGAAATCTCAATAATTCTAGACAGTGTAATATTCGTTAGTTGTGCTGTAAGTAGAAAATATAGACTGATGTTACATGAAAACTTTGTCAGTGAAGTGTGGTCTAATTAATGTACATACAAGCATATAACATCTTAGAAGGCACTGGACTATGTCGAGTCTACGTGAAACACAGAGAGCAGGCCTTAGCCTTCTTTTGCAGTCTCTCTACACATTAGGTTTTTATATATGTACGCCTGAACACACATAATGTATATGTTTTAAATCTGTCAAAATTACTACAAATAAACGAAATATAAACGTGCTAAAATAATATTCTTATAAATAATTTTATTAAGAATTTAGCTTAACTAACAAAATTTAGAATTGAGTCATGACTATAATTGTGTATATATAAGCTCGCTCATAAACGTTATAGAGACAAAGCTATGTTAGTCATAAAGCACAAAATATTTTAAAAATCACAAGAGTAATTTTGTTATTCCAATTATTTTGATAGATAACTATATCATTTATCTGTATGAATACACACACACACATCTGCAAGAATTAATGTTTATAGGTTCTGGTCACTTAAAAGGTGATGTTGGTTACTCCCCAAACAAAAAGCCGATGTTGGCAATTTTCAATACTACAATCTCCTTCTAATAAGCTTTTTATGATTGATCATTAGTAAGTTTGCTTTAGAAGATCATTGTCTTTCGGATATCTTAACTTTTAGTTTTCTTTTTCTTTATCATCTCTGTTAAATCATCATAAAAAGGTAATATAAATCAAGAATAAACCTTTTCTTGCTTTTGGTCGAGAGACCACGTACATTAACTAGCCAAATAATAAGCTAAAGTGTAATGTAATTTATAAAAAATAAACAACTTTTATATAGAATATGTTGGAAGTATTTTGTGATAATTTAATGAAACGGATAGGTAGTGAAGGAGCATGATGAATGTGAATACAAGTGATGTAACTGCCTAGTTAGACCATCTACAACGCGGGATCCTAACAAATCCTTAGACAAATTTTTTTAATGCTTTATAATTAAATTTGATTAAAATAATGAAAAAACTTAAGAATTAATCCTTAGTTAAGGATTAAAAAAGAGAAATCCTTAATACGTGGCATCCTCTCTTCTTCCCTCCCCCCCACTTTCCTTCCATCGCCTCCCAATCCTTTCGTCGTCATCAACGAACATCTCTGTCTCTACGCTTCTTCCTTCTTCTTTGTGGCGTAGATTTGTAGAAAGAAAAGAAATTTCGAAACTTTGTTTTCTCAGAGTTTTCGAAATTTCGATTTGAAATTTGGTAATTGGATTACTTGTTGGTGCAGATATTGGAGAAGAAGAAGAAGGTTCACGACTTCATAAAAAGAGCTTCTTCGAGACTCGATCCTCTTTCTCCCTTTGATTCCTTCCGTCGTTACACAAAGAATGGTGAATCATTTCTTCTTCGTTATTAGATTTTTTTCGTCTGTTCTATGAAATATTTGGGTCTGGAATTCACTAATATGATTTGATTGAAAAGCATGTTGATAGTCTAAAGATAAGAACTTGTGTGTTAATAATAATGCAACATGATAGGTGGCGTTCACTGTGTGCTTTGATCGCTTGGTTTATGATCAAGTTTGTGTAAAAGTTACTTGCTTTCACAGAAAGACCCTCTTGTTAAAACTAATCCTGCGCCGTTTTGGTTGCGTCTTGCAGACTTATCTGTGTACCTGGAACCTGGCCGTGGAGATAGACTATCCTCGTTCCTGAAACAACACATTCGAAAGCTCTTGAAGGTTATAACCTAAATGTTGTAGCTTTATTATATATTATAAAGACACTCTCTATAGGATCTGTTATCAGTTTTTTGAACTAATCAATTTGTTTGTGTGTGTGTTCACTGTAGGTTCCAATTCTTGATTTGTCAAGTATCAAGTGGGTGCAGCCCAACACTCTTGTTCGGTTCCGTGGAATGATACAGGACATGCTTGGAAATGAATTCTATGCTGGTGCTTACAAGGTATGTGTATTGTATGTTATGGTTTCTTCTACTAAAGATGTGTTGAATTTTGGTTTGTCTATTAACTTAGTTATTTTCTACTCTGTTAAAGATGACGTTTATTTGTTGTTGTTGTTGCTGGGGTGTCAAAGATATTTAAACATGATAATACTTTGTATATATAGTAACGCAATAAACTCTAAACTATTAGATTTAAAGGTCTATATATAAATATTTCGATTTGAGTTAAGTATCGCCAACTGAGAGATTAACAACTAAAAGCTTCATTTTCCGTCAAATGCTCAAAATGGAAAATGAATCATTTATCACTTTTTTTCTGAGAAAACTAATCATAAACTACATTTTCATCAATTTAAAATAAAAACAGTTGACCCTTTTCTACTTTTGTAAAACTGTAACATTGTCATTATTTCATTCATATACACAAAGAGTAACAACAAAATACAAAAAAAAAATGGTGGCCTCAGTTCCTTTGTCAATATGAAATGGCCATGTTTAAGAAGTTACTTGTGATGCAGAGAAGCCTAGCTAGATTGAATATTAAAATAGGGTTCGATGAACTGTCTTATTTTTTTGTGCAACCGATGAACTGTCTCTTGTACCAAATAAGCTTGAAATTCTAGAGAAGGCGATCACTCCACCGTGACAATTTCTTCTCATCGCCGATGCATTTTTCCTCCAGCCAATACCTTAGAGTATGTCGGTCAGCTGTCGGAATAATTGAAAATGCCATGTCCCATTTAGGCACTAGTTGACCCACTTGAGAGCATTTTAGGCCCAATAATCTCTTAAACTGGAGAAGGCCTATTAAGAGATTTTTGTGCTTTCATAGCACCTGAAAGTGACACAAACCGTTCTGATTCCCTTCTAATTCTCTGTTTTTGCATCATCAGAGAATCTTCGATACAACTCGGGATTGATAGTATGGTGAAAGGTCACTAGCTTCTTTAGATGGCATAGCAAGTGAAAATTGTTTTTTCTTAGAGCATCTCCAATCCTAGTGCAAAAAAAAAAACTGCAAAATGAAGTAAAAAATGCAGTCATGAACAAACAAAAAAGACATTACTCTCTTAATTGCCTTTTTACATGAAGCGAAGGTATATGCTAGGACTAACTTTTTTTTTTTGGAACTACTTTTAAGCTACAAACTGTTGGTAGTAACATTGTTTAGTTAGTCCTAACTTAGCGTTTATAGCTCAGTGGATAGAGCGTTTGTTTCCTAAGCAGAAGGCCGAAGATCTTGCTAGGCTTTTCCATTGATGAATTTAACTATTTTCCATGGAGACGTAAGGCCATCTTTTAGTGCACAGTTTTTTAGGATATATATATATATTTTTTTTTTGGTCTGAATTAAAAAAAAAGTGAACTAATCGCGGACCGCCACGTGTCAGCGGAGTCCGCGAACAGTGCAAGAAACAGACCAAAATCGATTCTTATTTCAACACTTCTATCACCGGTTTTTACAAAAAAAGTGGAATCCCCCACTTAAGAAACCCTCTTATCACTCCCGTTAATCGTGCTCTAAAGATTCTATGTCACATCCACTATCTATGTGGTTCGGTTAGATAGTATATGACATATTGACATGTAAACATTTTACTAAGTACACTATTCTCTAATCTCTTGTTGGGTTAAGTGATTTTATCTCTAAGCAGTCGGGCATATATAAAAATATAAGCGTATATATATCACTTTCCTATTTGAAAAAAATAGGATTAACGCTTGTCGGCTTGGTTTTACTTTGATTTAGTTACTAGTATTTATTAGTTATAGACTTATAGTACATTGAAAAAACCCGTCAAATCAGAATTCACAAAAAAAAAACTAACTGACTTTTGGATTGAAGCAAAAGAGTGCGTAAGTGAGAACGAGATTGGTTAGACTGACTTCTCAGACAGAACTTGACATTTGTGAGTTTGGTGGCTATTATGATTTGGAATTTGGGGCCCAATGGAGAAAGAGAAAGCAAATTAGATTAGATTGGGAGAGTCTACTTAGTTAAGAGGTTTGGTTCACCCACTCTGCGTGATACACCTTCACACTGAAATTACCAATTAACTAGTAACTTTATTTAGAATGTAGTATTGACTTAACAAATTCGCATTTCACGAAAAATACATATAAAAAAATCATTTTCCCACAACAACTTCACTTATTATTTTAATATGTGCTTATCTAGATTATGAATTTGTTTCTCCGATGATATGTACTTAACCCACACATGTAGAAAGTTTGACACATACCTATTTTTTTCGTTTTCGTCGTTAGATTTTTCTATTTTATCACTTAAGTTAGAGCTTGACATGGTGGGTCCAATGATGTCGCGCCTGATGTGTTTCGAATAAACGTCTTTTAACTAAGCTCCATGATGACTCGTGACTGTCGTGTCGTCAACCAAAACACTCTAATGAATGTTGTCTATCTTGATATTGACCAGTTTAATATATAAGAAAGTTAAATATTTTTTTAGAAAAATAAGATCTAGGGTGGTCAAAGCTTAGAGCATCATTATCTACTTTTTAGTTAAAAGTTAAAAAACAGTTTCTTAACTTCCGCTATGAACCTCAGTGTAAAAATTCCAGATTAATCATAGTCTAATGATGCTCTTAATTTCCTTGTGTTTCATACTAGTCTCTATGGTGGTGCCACACGATAACTAAAAACAAGATAGCATATTTCTTGGGGGAAAAATCACACACTCCGCCATTTAAATTCGTTTATGCTGTTTTTAAAGGTTGGATTAATAATAAAAAATAGCTTGAAGAGACCCAACAAAAAATAAAAACAATCACATGGCTAATATTAATAGCCTCACAACAAAAGACAAATGGATCAAGATGAGTCTCTCTCCTCTCCTAGAGAGAGAGTTCTCTCTCGTTTTTCTTCCTCTATTATCAATTAAAAAAATCTTTCAAAGAGGTTAGAGATTGTTTGAGAGTGAGAGACATCATCCTTTTAGTTCTCCGGCTTCGGTTCAACCGACCGGATTTTGTCTCTGGTGTTCTCGCGTTTTCCTCTGGTGGTGGACGGCTGGCTTTTGTTTCTGGGTGGCGGTGGTTTCCTCAGTTCCGCTTCGCCGGCTTTTGTCTCCGCGTCATGCCCTTTTGGTGTTGACGGCGACTCTCACCGGAGTTATCCCGGTTTCTTTTGACCGGCGTTTCTATTCTTCCCTTTTGCAATCGACTCTCCTTCCTCGGTTTCAATGTTCGATGGTTGAGGGATGATTGAAGACGATTGATTCTATTGGAAACGTGAGTCTGTGTTTGACTCGATCAAGCGCAAAGATGGTTCTGGTTGAGCATCTTTCGTTTATCCCGGTTGTCTGATCTCTTCTTCTTCAAGCTTTTTGTTTCAATCGGTTCGACTCTCGTTGGTTTGAGTTCGTTGTCTCTCGATTGGAATTTCATCAAAGAAGAAAGATCCTTTGGCTCGTGAGGTTATGGGTAGATCTCACGCTCAAGTTTCAAGCGCCTTCAATTCTGTTATCGCTTTCGTTGAGGTTTTTTGAACGAGATCCTATTCCGGTGTGTTTCCGGTGGATCTGCCGATTAGACCTTCGCCGGAATCGTTCTGCTGGCTGAAGATCGGTGGTGACTCGTATGGTGGACACGTGTCCCGGCCACGCCAAATGTTAACGCGTGGTGATCGAGTCGGCCGCGTTCTTCCATAGGGTTTCCTTTTGGTGGGTCTGTTGGGCCGTTTGTATATTTTGTTTCTTGCCCGGTTGGTTTTTTGTATTGTTGACTTTGGTTTTTTAATGATAGCAAATACTTCCAGTGAAAAAAAAATAGCCTCACAACAAGTGACTTGTCTTCTCATCCACTGTAATTACGGAAAATGCCATTGACCAGCTCCAGATAATATATGTCAACCGTAGGCGTGTTCGTTCGTTGGATAGCGTTAGTTACGGAACTCTTATCTTTTGTAAAAAAAGTGAAACAGAACTCTTGACTTGCATGCATGTGGTGGATTTTTTTATAAATATAGCAGAGATTCCAATCCATTACCAGTCATAATAAACCTGGTCTTTCATCTCCCCTTCTTCTTCCACTTTCATGTTTTCTAAAAGTCTTCTCTTCTAAGAATAAACATTTCTAAAGATAAAACTCTCTAACAAAGACAAGAAGCAAAAGAAAAAAAAAAACAACGGTTCAGAAACCACACATTAGAAGAGAAGACAAACCTCTGTTCTCCTGTTTCACCGGACTCTCTTCCTTCTCCTCACGGAGATGTTACTCTTCGGAGAAACTTTCATGAAGCTTTGAATATTTTTTATATTATTTTTATTATTATTATTATTCAAAGCTTCTTCTCACAGAGAATCCAAGAGGACGAAGGCCATGGCTGTTGAAGGTAAGGCTATTGTCAATGTTACGAGATTATGTTTCCGTGATTCTGTCTTGTCTTCTAATGAAAAAATCTACGCAAACATGTTATGTGCAGAGATGGAGAAGAAAAAGAAGAAGAAGAACACAGGAAGCAATGAAAAGACAGAGACGGAGAACAGCGACTCATTATCTATCGACGATCCATCGCCGAGATGCGTTCTTGAAATCCCATTAACGAGTTCTGACTCCGACAACAGCAGCAGCTGCAGCTCGTGCTCGCCTGATAAGTCATCGTCGCCGTTATCTACAACTCCTCCGAACGTCTCGTCTTTTCAGCACCACGGTCTTCAATGGAACAAGATGATAGACTCTATCAAGAAGAAGTCCATCAGGAGATTCTCTGTCATTCCTCTCCTCGCCAGCTACGAGCTCACGAGGAAAAACATGCGGCGGAAACAGCCTAAGTTGTCTCCTTCTCCGGTTGACTGCGATCAAATATTGGTCGCTAAACCGTCGTGGCGAAATTTCAGTTACGAAGAGCTTGTGGCCGCCACGGACAGTTTTAATCCCGGTAAGGTTTGGTAAGGTTCTGTTCATGGCAGGTCCTGAAATTTTTAAGATTTCAAGAATCATAAACATTTACCTAGAACTATAATAATCTTATAAAAATAATATGATGCCCTAGTATGGGTCTTGATATGTTGTACTTGTTGTTAGAGAATATGACTTGAGCCATGACCGGTCCTAAAATTTTAGAAGTTATAGACAATTTAATAAAAATTTCAGGTAGTTTGAGGGTTTAAAATTCTTTTTTTACAAATTTAAGGGCCAATATAATTTTTTTCAAAATTTTTTATAGCCCTCGGGCCTGAGGCTAATGTTTCATCAGTCCAAGCCTTGCTTGGAGGCTCTGTATTTTAAACTATTTCCTAAAATTTTGTAGAATAATCCCAATGTCTTACTCGGATGTATCCAGATCCGGCTCTGGTTCTGTTCTTGTGTCTCCTAGCATGGTTTTTGATATATTGTACTTGTTTTTGTTAGAGAATATGATTGGGAAAGGAGGACATGCGGAGGTGTACAAAGGAGTTTTACCTGACGGAGAGACGGTGGCGATCAAGAAGCTGATGAGACACGCCATGGAAGAAGAAGAAGAAAGAGTCAGCGACTTCTTATCCGAGTTAGGGATGATCGCACACGTTAACCACGCAAACGCAGCTAGGCTTCGCGGTTTCAGTAGCGATCGCGGTTTGCATTTTGTGCTTGAGTACGCTCCGCACGGCAGTCTCGCTTCTCTACTCTTTGGTACAACTCTCCATTTCAATGAAAATGCTTTTTAAAGCATTGTTGTTTTTTTTTTGTGTTTATGTTTTTTAAAACCTTTGTAGGGTCTGAGGAGGAGTGTTTGGATTGGAAGAAACGGTATAAAGTAGCTTTGGGTGTAGCTGATGGTTTGAGTTATCTTCATAATGATTGTCCTAGACGGATTATTCACCGTGACATCAAAGCTTCCAACATTTTGCTAAGCCAAGATTATGAAGCTCAGGTATTTTTATTGATTGATTAATTCAACAATCAAAAACTAATCAGTTTTAGTTGAATCTGATATGATTTTTTTTTTTGGTAGATATCTGATTTTGGACTTGCTAAATGGCTCCCAGAGAATTGTCCTCAACATATTGTTTTCCCTATCGAAGGCACATTCGGGTCAGACAGAGACTTCCACGGCTACACAATCTCTTCTTGATGTTTAAATCTTAACCAGGTTTGGTTCTTTGTTTCTCTTACAGGTATCTAGCTCCAGAGTACTTTATGCATGGGATAGTTGATGAGAAGACGGATGTGTTTGCTTTTGGGGTGTTGCTTCTAGAGATCATAACTGGTCGTCGAGCGGTTGATACAGATAGCAGGAAAAGCATTGTGATGTGGGTAATGATCTGAAACTGCTCTTCTTCTTCTCTTTGTACGCATTTTACAACAATTAAGACAGTTTGAAATGCTTGTTTTTCAAGGTGAAACCGCTTCTGGAGAAGAGCAGCTTGGAGGAAATAGTTGATCCTAAGCTAGGAAATGACTTTGATGAAACTGAGATGAGAAGGGTGATGCAAACAGCTTCAATGTGCATACACCATGTAGCCACTATGCGTCCTAATATGAACCGGGTATGTTTCATTTCCAAAGCCAAACCAGTCCCATTAGTGTTTGATCTAATAAGCAACTTATGAATTGGGTTGGTTTTGGATGCAGTTGGTGCAGCTATTGCGTGGGGATGACCGGTTAGCTGAGCCTCACGGCGGAGCAAGAACAGTGAGTCTCGACGGGTGTGACCTACAAGATCATACCTCTTCCTCGTACCTTGACGGTCTCATTCGGCATAGACAACTCTTAATGGAGTGAAGCAAGCAATCCAACAACAACAACAAAAGTATTACCTTGTCTTTCTTGCATGTGATTTACTTCATATTCTCCATTGTAAAAATCTCTAAAAGAAGGGAAATGTTGTATGTATAATTGGCCTCTAGTCTCAGCTTATGCTTGTGTCTTCAACCTTTGTTCATGTGAAAGCTGTAGTCACTTTTGAAATCCGAATGATTAATCGAAAAATCTCACAACTTTGTAATATGAATAGGTAAAACTATTAGAAAATTATGGAAATAGAATATATAGTCACTTGTTTGGTCATCAGAAATCATTCAAGAAATCATCAAGTATCTGTCTCAACAAGGCCTAACCAAGTTCCGAACCAAACACCAAGCCACACTCCAAACCCAGCGTCAGCTAATCCAAGCCTCTTGCCTCCTTGCGAGGCTGAAAGCACCACTACGATATCCCAATCTCAATCACTCGCCGAGACATCTCTCACCAAAGCCGACCATGCATGTGATCACTTCTTTAGCTGCATTAGTTTCATACGTAAACTAAAATTGTCAAAGCTAACAAAAATGAATATAAAACCTTCATAAGACAACTAAATTTGGGAATTATTATTTATTTTTAGATAACTAGTGAGAATTTGCAGTTAAAAAAAAGATAACTAGTGGGAACATAAGAGCATCAATAGAGCACGTCCATCGGTATGTTTTAATGGGGTTCCGACTAATTTAGAAAAAAATAGAAAAGTGAAGAAAGACGAAGAGAAAAAGTTTTTAAAGTACTGTATTAAGAACCGGTTGCAACACTGTAAAGTACATGTGTCATTTCCTTGTTTGTCTAAATATTTATACAAAAATAAATTTTAGTCAAAAACACAAATTATATTATAATATTAATATTTTCCTGACAAGAACTTCTTTTTAACAACCTAACCGATAATTGTGCTTTTAGACCATTTCTAATGGAGGTTCTTCCCATTGGAACTATTAAAATATGTATTATGTATATATATATATATATATATATATATATATATATTATATAGATATAAGTATTTATGGGTTCCAACTGAGTTTCTAAAGATTATTATAATAGTTTATTCAAATTATTTAATTATATAATTAAAACTAATAACAACGAATGAATGTCAAAGAGACGTTGGTGAAGTAAAAGCCAGAGAGAGAAGAGACTTTCTCCGGCGTACGGCCAGCGCGTGAGCGTCCGTGCCATCGCCGGAGCACTCCTGCTTCAGTAATTTAGTTTCCCTCCGCTTTGTTTCTGAAGTGCCATCAACGGACGCCTTGTCGGAGCTCTGATACCGCAACTGACCTTCTCGGTGGTCGGCTTTTGGAGTGAAGACGGGCTCGTTTGGAGAGCCTCGGGGGAGGCGGAGTTCTTGTCGGTTCGGATTGTGTTTCTCCGGGCGATGGAGGCTTCTCTAGATTCATCACGCCGGTCTGTTTGCGGGGGGTGGAGGCTATCTCAGATCCACCGACGCCGCTCTAGCTTCCGGGAAGGGAGACTTCTTCAGCTCCTTCTTTGCCGGCTTATGAATGACGGAGTGAGGAGGCTCACAAAGATCTTCGCCGTCGTGTTGAAACCCTAATTTTCTGGGATGTGGTTTTCTGGGTTCGAGGTATTTAAAGTGTGGTGGGTTTCGTGTTGTTCGAGTTTGAGTTTGTGGGTACTCGAGGACGAGATTTCTGGCGACGGTGACGATAGTTAAGACGAGAAAGCGGTGGTTCGCGGCGCGCCTATCTAGGGTTTCTGGTGATTCAGAGTCGGAGAAGACCTCGTTAGAACGACGATCTCTCCGGCGTGAAGACAGAGCGACCGTGAAGAGCTATGGTGACGCGGAGGCTCTGCAGTATCAGAGCTCCGGTGAAAAGTGTTTGTCGGTGACTGGGTTCGGCGGTTGTGCGATGAGGCGGAGATCGAGTTGAGGCGGACGACGCGTGGCGTGCAGACTCTCCAGATGTTTACACGTGTCCAGCCTGTCTCCTTGATGGTCCTCTAGGGCAAACTGTCCGATTGCTTGTATTTGGGTCGGTTGGGCCGTTTATTTTATTTTGGGCATCGGCTTTTGTTGTAAGTTGCCTCTCGTGCTAGTGGGATTTTTGTTTGTGGGCTTTGGCCCTTTTAATCAATAAAAACAATTTGGGAAAAAAAATCACAGTTATGATGCATCAAGCTCAATCACAGTTATAGGTATCCATAAAATCAAACTGGACTATTATAAAACAAATCAGAACCGCGTAATGCAGCTTAGTCTGACTAATGGGGTCAAATTCCTCAATCAACTGAACAAATTCTAAACTGAACAATAGCCACACGTTCCTGAAGTTAACACTAGTTCAATTTATTTCATAAATAAAACTACTCTATGAGTATACATATAATACGTGTGCATAATGTCGTTCATTACTAAATGAATTCTTATATAAGCACAGTTGAGAAAAATATTTAAAACTTCAGTATAGTATTTATCTATTTATTGTGGTGGACAATGACAATATAATAAAATATAAAACAATGTAGTTTCTTAATTAATTATGATGGTACCGAATCGAATATGACGTATCGAACAATGTTACGTAGATATATACAAATACAATGATATTTGATTAGGTACGTGGGCGTTTATGTTTAATCAAAATTTAATACCGTGACCCATTCGTATTAAAATATACTATATGACGTGACCCATTCGCATTACAGCCATCTTAGTTATTAAATTAAACGAAAAAAAATAGCTCGATATCCTTATAATCGTTGAAGATTGGTTATTTCGGTTTATATTTCTTATGGTTGAATCAATACATTGGATTCTAAACCTAAGAATATTTTTAGATCTAAATTGGAATAAAACCAGTATGATACAACAAAGGGATCTGATATTCAAAGTGCGGCAAAGATTACAAGTTCACAGGAAACTATGTCATCATTTTAGTTATTTATTTGTTGTTTCTCGTTGTTGTATATGTATTTATGTAATTTGATTAAAATTTAAGTAATAAATTAATTTCAGCTGTAAAAAAATAAAAATAAAATTGGGTCGATGATGCCTTTATATCAATGAAATGTGAATCTCGTGATTATTTGTTTATTACCACCGATTGTACTCTAACTATTTACGGCACGTGAAATAGGATGCGTCGAGGCTAAATTAATATGAATATAGTTTGTTTATTGGGACATGAGTAACTGTCGTAATTAGTAGTATATTCATGTGCGTCTTAGATTCACCCACGGAGGCGGTAACGGATGAACCGTTTCTGTTCGTTTGGCCACCAGTGAGATAGACGGTTAGAATAAACGGTGTCTGGAAACGACTGGAAAAAGCGTTACCACCTTTAGAAACAATTGGAACAAACGTTTTGCGGTAACGTAGTGATTATGAGTTATTTTTAACCAGAGACTGTAAACTGATGTACCAATTGTTACATTTTTGATTAAAAGAGGAGACGGTCTTCTAATGATACTGCCATATAACATATAGGTCTTTTGCACTAACAAACGGATTAAGATTTATTTTTTTTCAAACAAAAAAGAAGTTAGTTTAGTCAAATTCTAAAATGTTACATTATGAAACTGCAATCAATTAACACTACCGAAAGAAAACATGCTTGGATGTTTACACGTGTCCAGCCTGTCTCCTTGGTGGTCCTCTAGGGCAAACCGTCCGATTGCTTGTATTTGGGTCGGTTGAGCCGTTTATTTTATTTTGGGCCTCGGCCTTTGTTGTAAGTTGCCTCTCGTGCTAGTGGGCTTTTTGTTTGTGGGCTTCGGCTGTGGGTTTGGCCCTTTTAATCAATAAAAACAATTTGGGAAAAAAAAAAGAATGTCAAAGAGACGTTAGTTTAAAGTCTGAACTCATGGCAAAAGTCTCTTCCCCCAAAGACATCTCTTGTTATTTTTCCACTTCTCTTATGTTATTCAATTTTTTATTATTTTTGAAGAGAGATTCCCTGAAAAATGTTCCACTGCAGGTGCTCTAGATACGAGGTTGTTGAATAGTTAAAAGCATCATTAACCCACAACCCATTGGATCTCTGAATATTTTACTAATTAAATGTAATTAAGATCCTTGTTTAAGAAACACCTTGATTCATACTCTCCGATGGTAATTTTTTATTCAGGGGTTCTTAACAAAATGTTGTTTTTTGTTGCTAAAAAAAAAACCAAATCGTGAGACAATCCATATCAATGAAACAAGAGTTTCTGCCATGCTTGCCTAAAACAGAACAAGATCATGGGAAAATCCCTATCAATGAACTTGCAATCTTTCAACAAAGTACAAGCCACTAAACAATCAAACGTTACAAGAGCCTGCAATCAAAGGAGCAGTGTCTTCTGAAGTTGACTTCCTCGCACTAAGAGGAACAGCCTGCAATCAAACAAGAACATTAACAAGGCTGAAAGAATCTTAAATGTTTTGTGTAGAAGTAAAAACATGAAGACATCTTAATACATGAACAATGCATTGAGATAGCTCTATGACTCCGAGTGCAAGACTTAACCATCCATGCCCTTGTTCATTGTGGGGTATAACCGCCATCTGCAAGAAACTCACAATATCATAAAGTTCAGGTCATCAACAACTTTGTAACAACCTTTTATATTATCAGATAACAATGTGCTAACAAAAAAACAAGACCTTCATTAAATCTTCAAGGAGACGAGGTGCAAACTCTAAGACACGCCTGAAATCACTTTGCAGAGACGGAGACAAAACTGCTGATTCACGAGTTAACTGTTTCTGTATCAAAAGCTCAGCCTGTTACAGTAAAACAAAAGAGTTAGCATCTTTTCAAAATGTATACAATACTTATAATGTGTAAAAAGAAACCAACCTTGATAACTGCAGGATCCTGTTTCCAAAACTTAGCTTCATCTTGCTTCATTTTCTTAGGATCCAGACTTAGCTCGCTTTTGACAGAGGTAAAGAGTTTCTTCAGAGATTCATCATCGGTTTTACGGACTGGAATCTCTGTGTACTCAGCTGCTTTGATGAAAACGTCCATGACTTTGCTTGTAGTCAAAGAGGGTTTCATTAACTCATAATACGCTTGACGAGTTTGAAGCTTGACGTAGTTCCCGGTGTACTTTGATGATCTTCAGAGGTAGATGGAGGCGACCACTAGCGGCAAGAGAATACATAAACCAACTGTAAACAGCAACAGTAGCCCACCAGATTCTCCGTTTAAGTCTAGAATAAACTGAGGAAGAGCAATTCCCAGCCTGCATCAATCACATTTGCAAGAGTCTAAGTTTTTGAATATGAGACAAGAAAGACTAATGCAAAAGCCTCATTCTACACTGTTATAACATCTAAAAGGTAAACAAAAGATTGAGAGGCGTAAGAGATGATTACTTGTCTGCTATCAGGATCTTGGTTTAAAATGGCTAGTGGCGACCCCTGGCGATGAAGTGATCGAGTGTCGCCTAGCGCCATGGCGACCAGAAGCGAGCGCCATGTGTATGCTCTGACAAAAAGGAATAGAGCGTGGAAGCTTTCTCCATCATCAAACGAACCGAACCGAGATCGAACCCAACCACCGAGGAAAAAAAGAGAAGAGAAGAGAAAAGGAAACTCAAACGAAAAGGAACACAGAGGAAGAAGACGAGTGGAGCGATCTCTCTCTCTCTCTCTGTGGGTGTTCTACTTGATCTCGTTGCCGCTAACCCTAGGATTAGTTGTTTCCATTTTGTGTAGTACCTTTAACTGACGACCATGCAACTCTGATTCATTCAGTTGTAGAGCCTCTTGTATAGCTTCAGCTTCCACAAACTCTACATAAGCGAAACCCTTTGGCTGCCCGAACTTGTCTGTCAGAATCGTCACCCGATGGACTGTGCCGCATGATTGGAAGTGTTGCTGCACTTCTTCAGGTGTACATGCGTAATCAACCTGCACAGATAGCAGATATGTGCCTCTTTTTCCTTTTTTTTCTTTTTTCTTTTTTGCTCTAAAACGTATTCATTTTTTTGTTTTTTTTTTTTGTTTTTTTTTTCAATCATTTTTCACAAGAGCACAGAGCAGATTTTTTTTAACTTAGAAAAAATAAAATGTAGAGACCCCACTAGAACTTCTGATATGAGAATAATCCTGCGATTGTAGTGAGAAGAGTCATAACTCATAAGAAAAGCAAAACTCAGCAGAAAATAAAACGAAAACATGTTCTTAAGTTATATGAAGAATGCATCTCCTTAATTAAATCCCTCAGTCACTTTAACAACAAAACTCCCTCAAGAAACTACATTTTAAGATATATTCAGCACTCTCATCAGTCATCACCAATTTCTACCGTTCTAATTTTATACTGGTCACTGAACAGATATGCCATAGCAAGCAAAAGATATACAATTACACTAATATTCAACCACTAGATTTGATAGCATGCCATGTAGAGAACATAATCAGATTATAGACTCACAATTAAACTAATAATACTTCTAAAGCGCTTCTTTATCAACTGAGCTGGTCATCATGCACACTATCAAATCAACCAACGAAAACAGATCGAGCATCCACCTCCTCCTTGCCTCCTTTTCGTTAATTATTATTATTTGCTATTTTTGAAATTGCATAATCAATCTTGTCAAATCTCAAGTCATCAGAATATTAAAAACACGTCACCAATAAATAAACCCCTTTGTCGAGGTGAAACGTTGAAAGGTCTCTGTTTCCTCGGGACCAAAAGAACTAACGGTAACATTTTCTTCATTTTTTTACCGTTGGATGATAAATATTTTCTCTTTTAACCCGACACCATCTGTCTATATAAACAAACAATGGCAGTTTCCTCTCTTACCACCACTCTTCCTTCTTGATCTTGTTCTGTCTCTCTCTCTCTCTTTCTCAAGAAACGATGGCGTACTTTTCAGATGTCGCTCATGTCGCAAGAAGTAAAGACATTGAAGGAAGTATTGAATAGTGTCGCCGCTCATATATACGATGCGAAGCTTCCCTCTCACGCCTCGGCTCATTACCAAAACAAATGCCTTGTTGCGGCGCTCTCTTCAGATCAGAGTCTAAATCCCATCTTAATCACTTGAAGGCATGTATATATTCTATTTCTATTATCATCTCTCTTTTATTTTTTTGAATAAACATAAAAATTAAAAATTAAAAAGATTTCAAACTTTTTTTAAGAGAAATTTTGGTATATTGTTTTGATTAATTATGAAAACTTTAAGATGCATGATGTGAAAACTATTCGAT
>NC_027749.1:52873019-52886895 GCF_000695525.1 Brassica oleracea var. oleracea
TTCATTTAGTTTAATTTCTAAATTGATCACTCACAATATCAAAATTACTCTTAAAAATTGTTTTCTCAAAATAAATGTTTTTGTTTTTGTCCTCAAACCTTAAAGGGGAAATTTCGATGTTATATGATTGATTATGAAATTTCTATTATCATCTCTCTTTTTTTTTTTGAATAAACATAAAAGAAATTAAAAATATTTCAAACTTTTTTTAAGATATTGTTTTGATTAATTATGAAAACTTTAAGATGCATGATGTGAAAACTATTCGATCCATATGGCCATTCAGTTGATTTATCAATTGGACGTAAGAGATTGTAAGATTGTTTTTGTCTTCACGGATTGTTTTCATTTAGTTTAATTTCTAAATTGATCACTCACAATATCAAAATTACTCTTAAAAGTTGTTTTCTTAAAATAAATGTTTTTTTTTTTGTTTTCAAACCTTAAAGGGGAACTTCGATGTTATATGATTGATTATGAAAAGTTAAGTTGAATTACATGATGTGAAAACTACTCGGGCCATGATATCCAGTCTGTTCGTTTGGTTTTTACATTTGTATTCACTTAGTTTTGATTGATCTCTATGACATCGAAATTTCTCCTTTTTGTGTATTTTAAGGGGTTTTTATTCTAAACTTTGATTGTATATAATTAAAATGTGGCACATGTTGCATGTTAAAACCTTAATGAAAGAAACCCATATATCAAACACTAAGGACATTTGCATCAATGAACTTTGAGTGGAGTTCATAACTTTAATTTTTTATTATTTTTTTTTACTTTTTCGTTTGATTTGAAAAAAAAAAAAAAAAGAAATTAAGCAGACCAATCGCGAGCCACCACGTAGAGTGGGGCCCGCGATACAGTGATGAACTGTGAACCTGCAGGAGCTGAGTTCACAAAAAAAAGAATATTTTAATATTTTTTTTTTTGGGAAAAGTGTGAACCTCTGCATTGAACCTTCAATGCAGATGCTCTAACTCTGAGAGTTTAATAATTGTTTCGAGGGATCCATCGGAGGAAGTTAACAACAGGAGGATGGCATTTGGGCTCCTTGAAGTAGAAGCTGTTATATAGGTTGATAACCAGGAAAACCCAACTGCTGACCCGGAGCCCACTTGATAATTGCATCCTCTAAAGAGAAGCAGTGGGGGAATCCATCGCGAAAGACGACCCAGAAATAACAATTATGAAAGCCGAGAGAAAAAGAATACTAGAATAGTGAACCTAGTAGACGGTGGGAATTTTTTTTTTCTTCTTATAAGTTTTAAGATGAAAACGTTTTGTAAGTAAGTTTCTGTGTTGACAAAAAAAGAAGTAATGTTTTTGTAAAGCTTTAGTTTTCACATTAATCTTTTATTTATAGTTTGAAAATTTTATTTACTATGTGTTTTAGATAGTTAGTTACCTTAAGAAAAGTTTGTATTGACAACAACAGCATATTAAAAGTAGTATTTACAAATTGTTACTTTGTTTCGTAACGATAAGGAAAAAATAAGAGTAAAAAAATTCATCTCCATATATATAAAATATAAAAATGTTAATATTTAAATGATTAATTGTTGGAAACAGAGGATCTTAGCGAGAGAGGTTGAATCTGCCGCTAACAAATCAGAATCAGAACCAAACTTGAGGTCCCACATCCTTCTCAACCTTGGCCTGCATCTCACGAAAAGCAGCAGCTTCATCGTCAATCTCTTTCAATCGCTTCTTCATCTCGTCCAACTCCTATTGTTACCAACACCAAATCAATCAATCCATCCAACTCCGACGTCTGGGATTTCTCCACCGTATACCTCGTGCTCCTCTTCCTCCATAGCTTCTCTCTCTCTCTCTCCTCTCTCTCTCTCTCTCTCTCTCTCTCTCTCACCTTGACGAGTGGCTCACAAGAGGCGTCTGCTTAACTAAGGCACGTCTCTTATGTTAATTGCTATTTTCCATTTTTTTTATTCCTAGATAAATTAAAAGACCCAGTTAAGTGACTCCCATAATGATGGCCTAAAATCATCTTTAATGGAGATGCCTGGAGCATGATTATTGCAAAGACCCATATTAAGGGTTCTTATTAATTTTTTAATGCTTTTAAGCACAAAAAGTGAATTAAGAGACAAGCTAGGAAACCCAAACATTTAAGTGGTCTATTGCCAGGTTCCTAGTTAAAGGTTGTTAAAAAAAAACATGTACATAAGATGCACACACTGACACTTGTATGTGTTCTTTCTTCTTACATATCACGAGCCAAACAAACTTGTACATAGATCTCATTGCATGCTCTACCTTCTCTGTGCCTTGAATCTTGAAACCGGTTTTGATGGCTGAGACCCTGAAGGCTGCTTACATATACATAAACAAACAAACACATGCAGTAAGAATCATATTTTCAGCATTGTATGTCTCTACCATACGACACTCACAATGCTGAAAATATGATTCTTACTGCATGTGTTTGTTTGTTTATGTATATGTAAGCAGCCTTCAGGGTCTCAGCCATCAAAACCGGTTTCAAGATTCAAGGCACAGAGAAGGTAGAGCATGCAATGAGATCTATGTACAAGTTTGTTTGGCTCGTGATATGTAAGAAGAAAGAACACATACAAGTGTCAGTGTGTGCATCTTATGTACATGTTTTTCGCTCCTTCTCTTAGCCTGAAAGGCCAGTGTATCTGCACATATACTTGTATCAATGTGCCTATAACCACATACACCATCAACGGAAGAATGAAATATAAAACTGATTGATTCATTCTAGCACCATATTCCCAAGCTGTATCAATGTGTCTCTCAATGTTTCAGCGTTTTCCTGGGGGATTCCGCCCCGTGATTGATCCTCTGGTAATAAAAGAAGATCAGATGTTGGTTAGAGAATGGGAGATTATTCAATCTTAATTCAACAATGAAGTCAACTTTTCTTATATCTGAACTGCTTTTGGATTATAAAGCTAACCTTTTTTGAGATATTGTGGCTTCTCAAGAACAGATTCCTCATATCCAATCCTATTGCCGTCTGTTTTATCTCCAAGACCATTCACAACATCGAGCTCGCTCTCCTCCACATCAAGCTAATCTCAAGAACTCCTTCCTATTAAAGAAACACCACTTAAGATGCATATGCATAACTAAAAAGGATAAAGCACCAACAGAAGAAGCATACCGCTGCTTCTAAAGCAGTGTTAGCAAAGAACGAAGCCTCCGTTTGAAAGTCATCAATCTCAGCTTTAAGTGAATGAATCTGAGACTGTAAAGTCTTGTCTCTTCTCCTCAAAACATCAACTGTCTGCTTCGATGTTCTGTCCGTTGAATGGATTGAAAAACTTGCCATGATGTTGTGATGGAGCTTCTCGGGGAGCTTCTTGACGAGACTGATGAGGTTGTCGTTCTCATCGACGTACCGTTGAAGACGCTCAACGGTTCATCTCTTCCCGCTTCTCTCTGATTCTCTCCTGAGCGATTCGAGGAGAGCCACCGACAGAGAGAGCCAACGACAGTTGAGAGAGCCAACGACAGTCGAGGAGAGCCACCGACAGTCGAGGAGCTAGTGAGAGAGAGAGAGTCGCTGTTTCGGGAGAGAGAGAAAGAACAGAAGCAAAAAAACAAACCTTTCCTCTCACCTCTGATTTGCCTACACGTGGCTACAAGAGCCGTCCCTTGCTCCCCTTAATTAAGATACGTCTTTTACCTCATGCATCATTTTTGATTTTCTTTTAATTCACAAATACCCTAAAAGACTCATTAAGAGCCAGCGATGATGTTGCTCTTAGAGCATGATTATTGGGGGTTCTTATGGTGGGGTTCTTAGCGGAATATAAAAACCCGTCTCTTAATTTTTAACTAAAAAAAGCTAAGAACCGGTTCTTAAATAAGAGTTTTAAGAGCCGGTTCTTAACTTTTTTAAGAGACGGGTTCTTATATTCTGTTAAGAACCCCACCCTAAGAACCCCCAATAATCATGCTCTTAAAGGAGTGCTTAGTGGTGGGGCCCACCATAAAAGAGGAAGAAGGGGTGCCAAAAACGCCAGATTTAGCATCAATGCTTGTACTGACACGTGGCGGTCCGCGATTGGTTCGTTTTTAATTTTTTTTTTTTTAAATCAGAGAAAAAACCAAAAAAAAAAAAATTAAGCACCCCAAGTGGTTAATAGCACCATCAACGCAAGTGCTCGATGGAGTGTTTCTTGGTGGAACCCACCATAAAACAAGAAAACAGAGTGCTTAAAACGCCTGATTAGGCGTCGCTGCTTGAACTGTTTCGCGGGTTCCACTGACACGTGGCGGCACGCGATTGGTTCGTTTTTTTTTTTTTAAACAGAGAAAAAAACAAAAAAAAAACAAAAAAAATTAAGCACCCCACTTGGAGTGCTAGGGTTAATGATGGTCTGATGGTGCTCTAAGCAACCTCGACCCACATTGGACAGCGATGCATGCTCTTAATAACATGTCGGCAAAATTTTCTTCCCCTTGATACAAAATATAACGTCCTTTTATCAAAAAAGAAAAAAAGGTAAATAATGATTCAAAACTCATATTTCTTCTTTCTTTTTCCTTATTAACTGACTCAAAATTCTTTTTCTTATAGCAAAAATACCCGAAAATAAGATTAAAACTTTGAAAGTCATTCACCGCATAAAAAACAGAACCTATCATCACTTCTACACCTCTCCAACATCTCTCGTGCTTTTCTCTATTCCCCTTGTTTTAATGACCTCCTTAATTAGTTCCTTAGCCACTTCCACCATTTTTGGAACTTCCCCTCTAAGACCAATACATCTTTCTGAGAGGACAAGAAAAGCTTCCATTAGACAACGCTCTTCTTCTTCTAAAACCACACTCATCTTTGGATCTACGATCTCATTCATTCTTCCTTCTCCCATGTACGTGGACAACCACTTTGGGAACTTGTTTTTCTCTCTCCAGTTCTTCCAACCACAAAGCTCCTCAAAATTTTCTTCTCCGGTCAAAAGCTTTTGCATGAAAACTCCAAACCCGAAAACATCAGTTTTCTCCGACACTACGCGGTTGAATATATAATCATCGTCCATGTAATCGTAGTCTTTACCAGCCCAAGTAAGCTTGACATGTGTTTCTCCTTTTGGAATCGAGACACAATAAGATAAATCATTCAACTTCGCTACGCCATTTTTATCTAATAATATATTTTTCAACCCCATGTTCCTATACACAAAGGGTCTTGGGAACGCAACGTGAAGATAAGCTAAAGCAGTTGCAAGCTAAAGCAGTTGCAACTTCCTCTGCTATCTTCATTCTCCTTCTCCATGACACTATCTTGTTCAAATCTACAGGTGAGTATTGTCTCTCTCCACCATAATAAACTATGACTGGATATTCAAACTCAATACAGCACCCAACCAACTTCATGAAATTTTTGTGACCACTCACCATCGAAGATATCGCTACGTCCTTAGGAGGTCCAGTGCAGATGTCTCTAGGGGGATGTGGACTTCTTCACTTCATTTTCCTAAGTAGAATCATGCGATGGTCATCGAGCGTACCTGAATACCATTTCCCATGAAAATATAATTCGGAAACACGACTACACTCGGAGATGTTTTGACGTCTTTTCAAGGATGTTACACTTGCAAAAATGTTTTTGAGTGGCTTTGAGGATTTGATCAGCAGTGAAGAATTTGATGGGATTTGGTTTGCCATCACAGCATTGGATTAGCGCTTCTAGAATTTTCTCTCCTCTCCATTGGTCTCTGTCCCACGTCTGTTCTTTAACAACCGCTCGTGACTTCTTCTTCTTCCACCAACCCATCTACATACACAAAAAAAAATTTGCTTTGAAAAATAAAATGACGCAAACTGAAGAACTCACTCATACTTGTAAATGAGAAGGAAGAACAGTATTAATATAAGCCTCGAATGATATTTTTTTAGAGTGTTTGAGGGGTCAAAGACTAATTTTTGTGACCCGTTCAAGATTCTAATAAAAGTATTTTTTTTTCTTCTTCTAAAAATTTTTAAGGTTTTCGCTAGGCCTAGGCATAATATCCGTAACCCGAAATCCGAACCGAACCCGAACCAAAAAATCCGATATGTATCCGGTCCGAAATGTAAAAAATATCCGAATGGGTCTTGTAAGGTGATACAAAACATATCCGAACCCGAAGTATTATTAACCGAACCCGAACCGATAATCCAAAAAACCGAAAAAACCGTAAAATCCGAAAAAATATCCGAAGAAACCGATCCGAATGTCCAAAATAATATACAATATAATTATATGAAACATGAATATATACTTCAAATATTCAATTTCATATTTATTTTGATATGTTATCTAACAATAAGTATTTAAAATTTAAATAACTACCTTAAATACTTAATTATATATAAATAAATATATATTTCTTATGTTTTACTTTTAAATTTTAGATTTTATTTCGGGTATATCCGAACCGATCCGATATAACCCGAATCCGAATGATATATGATTACTTTATGGGTTCTATGATGTGATACAAAACCGATCCGAACCCGATGTGTTATATCCGAATCCGACCCGTACTTGCAAATTTAATAGAATGAGACCTAGGAAGTATTATAAAAGATAACCAAAATCCAAAAAACCCGACCCGAATGCCAACGGGTACCCAAACGCTCAAGCCTAGTTTTCACCAATTCTTAACGAAGAATACAAAGCTATATTACTTGGCTTTCACCTAAAGCATGTTTTCTTCCTAAGACTTTGTTTTTGTTTCTTTGATAATTTTTACTCATAATTTGTTTAACTCATTAAAAATAAGTTATTATTATTTTCAAATTATATTTTTAAAAATTAAATACTTAGATATTATCTGTTAGTAATTTCAACCTTACCGAACAAGAAAATAAAGGTGAAGAAGGCATACATACAAACAAATCTTAAAAGTCAATTTTAAAATTATAGTCAAAAATCAAAAACTAGAAAACTGGAAAGCTATTATAAAAAATAAGAAGCCAAAAAGAAAAGCATTTAGAAACGATAAACATTCATGGCCATTAATGTTTTGAATAGAATAGTCCACAGTGACTTCCTTGTAGGAAAAGTTCTTGATGGAGTTGGCCGTTTGGGAGATATTTCATAATATGTTTTCCAAAATGCAACAAAGAAACTCACATTACCAACTTTTATGCTTCAAAAATTGTCAATTCGTCCACGTAGCCTTCATGACTAATAGTACTTTTATTAATTAGGTACGTGTAACGTATTCGTTAAGCAAATCATTATTCACGCACAACAAAATGCATGGATAAATGGCCATGCATGGGGACACATATGTAGTTTCATATTACAGCGTAATATACATGATATCAACTAGAAAGATCCAAAAAAAAAAACTTCAAAAGCAATTACAATAGGATTATGGGGATAGCTGATGAAGAATACACATGTTGCAGCGGACGTGTTTTCCTATGAGTTTGACGCTATAGAGGAATGGCTAAGCATGGGACATGACACATCTTTGAAAATTTACGAGAGTACTAGACTATCAACTTCTCACACCCAACCATACTTTTTCGTGCTCTTATTCAAGACTGGCATAACAAACGAGCAGCACACGCTTCCTCCTAGCTAGTTTCTTTTGTATAAACTCAACCCAAAAGGTTTCTAACTTTTTTATTTTGATTCACATCTGCGTTTGTTACGTAGGGCGTTCCTGTTTCTGACAATGATTCTAGGCTGTACGATGGTGAAGATGAGTTAAAATCTGTTCTTCAAGAGAGGCAGATGGAGATGGATTTTAATGACTTCGAAGATGATAGCGAAGGAGAAGAGACTGACAAGGATGAGAAGGAAAGTTTTATGGAATCCTACTCTGGAACAATGAATGAGGAGATTAAGAACTCAACTCGTGAGAAGAGTTTTGAACATGTGAATCAACATTCATATAAGCAAGACGGGGTAATTCTTCCATATCCATCTTGGAGCCATTTTGTTCTGTAGGTTGTTGTGAGTTTATTAGGTTGAGTCTTTGTTTTAATGATATTTGGAAGGATGAATTTACACCAAGTGATGCAGATTTCAACCTGGTTAAAAACCTACTTGAGTCCTACTCTTCACAACAAGGACTTTCTGGTCCTGCTTCCAATTCACTCGGCCTCAGGCGTTTACAACTCCAAAAGATTCCAACGAGAAATAATGAAACGAAGTTTTGTCTCTGATCAAAATCGTGTGCTGTCACATGTTTGAGTGTACTTTGTTAGTCTTTTGCCAAGATTTCTGATGATTATAACGTGCATGGTTCTTGTGTTGTTGTCGAAAGTAAGCACATGACATGTGATTCAAGAAAAAATAAATATAAACAAAAACTTATGTACATCTATGTACACTATTACACATCATCAATCAGAAAAGAACAAAAAGAAAAATGTTTTTTCTTTGTTTGTTCACAAACCCAATAATCTCAGACCACAGAAGCAGAAAACGTCTTCACTCCAAACACCCACATGAAAAATATCCAGTACTCAAATCATATATCATATTCATAGCATATCAATCCATCATTCTTCATTCATTTTATGCTGCCAAGTCTCCATCACCATCACATTTGTCCATTAGTAGTAAGATTCTTGAGAGGGATGACTTGATGTTTTGTTGTCACTCACTTGAAACAGAGAACCAAAAGAAGTCTCCAGAAAACCTATCCACGAAATCTTTTTCTGGTTTTTTTGATTATTTGATTTTTAATTTTTGAATACTTAAAAACACAATGAGAGAAACAGTCTTGATCTTCACAAATCCTCCAGCTTATTAAAGCTTCCCCATAGACGACAGCCACTGTTCCATATTCTTCTTATCTGCAGATTTTAATTCCAAACAGAACCACACACAGAGTTCAGTTCAGAATCCTCAATGTCTAAACAAGCAAAAGCAATTATGGTAATAAATTCACTTCTAACTCGGTAATTAAGAAAAGCTCCAAGCTACAAACTTAATCACTGAGCTTAACTATAAGTCAAATAACTGAAATTAATGATGAAATGAAAAAGGAAAGAAACAATATACCCGAAGCAGGAGAGAGGAAGCCAGTTGGAATCTGATTCACTTTCTTGTAACAAGGAACAAGAACCACAAACCCACCACCACCACCAGTATCATCCTCACTTTTAAACCCAGGTCCATGCGGCTCGACCCAACCAATGGACCACTCAGGATCATCTGGTTCAGGGAACAGCACATTCCCCATCTTACCCTCCTCCTCGCCTCCTCTATCAACCCATCCTCTTTTCATCTTCTTCACCGAAGAAGAAGAAGATCCAGTCTTAATAGTCTTCTTCAGTGAAGGAGATGATCCTTTTGAGTCTTTCTTAGTGCTACCACCACCACCACCACCACCACACAACCACCTCGGAAGACGAGGGAAAGAGACTGCCATATTAGATTCCTCAAAAAAACTCCGAACCTCCGGAGATAAAACTATTATCATTCAGCCATGGACCGATGCTTACTTTATCCTCTTCTTCTTCTTCAACCTGTCACCAAATAATTAAATATCAATCATAATGATTTGTCACTGGCCAATCACAAACAACCAACACTAAAGCAAATTCATTAAAACCAAACAGAGAGAAAATCTCCACATCATCATCACAATGATCAAAGTGGATTCTTCATCAATAGAAAGTAATTAATTATTCTCCAGATCGGTGTTTCAATTTTAAAATTAAAAAGAAAAAAAAAAAACGAAAGCGATCGAAGAAAATGAGGATGAAGCCTCGATGTCCGTCAATGATTCGCCGGAATATTCGGCGGATATAAATGCTAAAAATATCCGAAGCGTAGATTACCGAGAGAAGATCAGATCGACGATGGAACTAGAATCGCGTCGTTTTCGGCGTCTGTTTGACTTTTTTGTGACTTGTGGAGAAGAAGAAGAAGAAGAAGCTCATCACATCTCCTCTTCTGCTCTGTTTCTTCATTTATATACTAGTCTCTGTTCTGGTTTATTTCCCCCCGCTTTTGTCGGGCTTAACCAGTTAAAGATTGATCCGACGGTTATTAGCGGTTTATTTGGTTTAATGGCAACTGTTGCTGTGCGCTTCTACCCTAGCCTTCACAACACCTGATTCTTACGAGTTAACCAACAAAAAAATGGATTATTAGTTGTTGAGGATATAAAACCCCTCAATGTTCTGGTTTAGTTCTTGGTTTTCAGTTAATTCAGATTAAACAATCAGATATATTCAAGATTTTCGAGTTAAACATCAATTTAGTTTAGTTTTTCAGATAAAAATAAAATTACTAGATAACTAAGATAGTATAGATATAAAATTTTGGAAAATCTATAGTTATTCATTTTATGAACAATATTTTTAAAATATTTTATTTTAAACTAAATTTAGTTAATATTTACAGTTATATTAAAAATATATTATAGAAATTTGGTTATTCGTTTGGTTCTAGTTAGATTTTGATTTTTTTTTTAATTTAAAGATATAGAATCCGTTCAGATAATTTATAGTATCTAAAGCCAAACATAAACTTCATTTTTCGGTTCAGTAGTTCGATTCCAATAAATATGTTCTTACCTAAAACATATATTATAGTTTTATTTGTATTTATAGCTAATTAAACCATTTTGATATACTATTCACTATAAAATTGTTATTCTATAGAGAATCAGAGACAAAAAAGTTCCATACCTCTTTGACCATCATCATATATTAGTGCAGGAGACAACTATGCATTAAAACTAGAAACATGATGCAAACAGGGGATAAAATGCAAGTTTGGAATGCTTCAATAAACACAGAGTGTGTCCTCTGTTATGATGTTCAAGAGACTTGTCAACATCTTTTTTTCCAGTGCTCGTATTCCTCTGCAGTATGGGAAACATTGGTTAAAGAAATCCTAAAAGACCAATTCACTACAGATTGGAATGCTATTACGGCCTTGGTTTCTGGTACAAGTCATCCTCCCACTGAAATGTTTCTCGTCAGATATTCGCTTCAGGCTGCAGTTCATAGTATCTGGCGAGAGAGGAACTCTAGGAGGCACGGAGAAGAGCCAAAAGATGCTGCCATCTTGAGCAAGTTGATAGATAAAACGATCAGGCTACATTTGCTTGCTGTGAGAGCAACAGGTCATTACTTGGAGAGGGGACGGCGCACATGGTTTGGAACAAGGGATGTTCCATTATCACGAAGGAAGTACAGTTTAAATTCATAGCATAGTTTAAAATAGTATATAATCAAAAACCGAGGCACTTGATGTAACACATTTTTTTTTGCTTGAATATAATTTTACATTCATTCAAAAAAAAAGCTATGCATTAAAAAAATATTGTTATATTTTTGAAATTTTCTTAAAATCTATGTGTTAACCTCTACAAAAATATTGAATTTTGGTAAATTAATTTATATACTGAAGCCTATAATATTTAGTGTTGTTTTCAAATTCTAACCACATTCTACATTTGTTTTAATGTATGCTAAACTCTCTTTCATGGTACATGAACATCGTTCAATTTTATTTAAAAATTAATTTAATAAAATTTCATATACTCCCTAAATTAGTGGAATAACCATTATAAAATCGCTATTCTCTAGAGAAATGGAGACAAGAAAGGTTTCAAACTTCTTTGACCATCATCATATATTAGTACACGAGGAAACTATGAATTAAAGCAATATTGTTATATTTTTTGAATTTTTTTCAAAATCTATGTGTTAACCCCTACAAAAATATTGAGTTTTACGTTAAACGCTCTATAGACTGAAGCCTAAACTTTTTAGTGTTGTTTTAAAATTTCTAACCACTTTCTACATTTGTATTAATGTATGGTAAACACTCTTTTATGGTATATGAAAATCGTTACAATTTTTTTATGAATTAATTTAGTAAAACTTCATAATACTCCCTAAATCGGTGGAATAACCACTATAAAATCGCTATTTTCTTGAAACAAAAGAAAACAACAAAGGCTCCAAACCTCTTTCAACATCATCATATGTTAGTTCAGGATGCAACTATGCATTAAAATAATATTGTCATATTTTTTGAAATTTTCTCAAAATCTATGTGTTAACCAATACAAAAATATTGAATTTCAGTAAATTAATTTATATACTGAAGCCTATAATCTTTAATATTGTTTTAAAATTTATAACCACAATCTACATTTGTATTAATGTATGCTAAAATCTCTTTCATGGTACATGAGCATCGTTCAATTTAAAAAAAAAATTAATTTAATAAAATTTCATACACTCCCTAAATTAGTGGAATAATCGTTATAAAATCGTTATTCTCTACAGAAATGGAGACATCAAAGGTTCCAAACCTCTCTGACCATCATCATATATTAGTACATGAGGTAACTATGCATTAAAGCAATATTGTTATATTTTTTGAATTCTGTTTCAAAATATATGTGCTAACCCCTACGAAAATATTGAGTTTTACGTTAAACGCTCTATACACTGAAGCCTAAACTTTTTAGTGCTATTTTTAAATTTCTAACCACTTTCTACATTTGTATTAATGTATGTTAAACGCTCTATACACTGAAGCATAAACTTTTTAGTGCTATTTTAAAATTTCTAACCACTTTCTACATTTGTATTAATGTATATTAAACACTCTTTTATGGTATATGAGAATCGTTATAATTTTTTTATGAATTAATTTAGTAGAACTTCATAATGCTCCATAAATCGGTGGAATAACCACTATAAAATCCCTATTTTCTTGAAAAACGGAGAAAACAAAGGCTCCAAACCTCTTTCAACATCATCATATGTTAGTGCATGATGCAAATATGCATTAAAACAATATTGTCATATTTTTTGAAATTTTCTCAAAATCTATGGTACATGGACATCTTTTAAATTTTTTGTCAATTGATTTAGTAAAACTTCGTAATACTCCCTAAATTGGTTGACTAACCAATATTTAAATTGTTATTCTCTTAAAAAACAGAGACAACAAAGGTTCCAACCGTCTTTGACCTTCATCATATGTTAGTGAATGATGCAACTAAGCATTAAAATAAAATTTTCATTTTTAAATTTTTCTCATAATCTAAGGGATAATCTTTACAAAAATATTGAATTTTTTGGTAAATGCTTTATATACTGAAGCCTATGATATTTAGTGTTGTTTTAAAATTTCTAAACACATTCTACATTTGTATTAATGTATATTAAGCTCTATTTTATGGTACATGGGCGTCGTTTAAATTTTTTGTCAATTAATTTAGTAAAACTTCATAATACTCCCTCAATTGGTTGACAAACCAATATAAAATCGCTATTCTCTAGAAAAACGGAGACCCCAAAGGTTGCAAACCTCTTTGACATTCATCATATGTTAGTGAAGGATGCAACTATGCATGAAAATAGAATTTTCATTTTTTTTGAATTTTTCTCAAAATCTATGGGTCCCTACGATTATTTAATTTTCCGGTAAACGGTCTATATAGTGAAGCCTATGATCATTACTGTTGTTTGAAAATTTCTAAACATATTCTACATTTGTATTAATGTATATTAAACTCTCTTTCATGGTACATGGGCATCGTTTAAATTTTTTGTCAATTAATTTAGTAAAACTTCATAATATTCCCTAAATTGGTTGACTAACCACTATAAAATCGCTATTTTCTAGAAAAACGGAGACAACGAAGGTTACAAACCTCTTTGACCTTCATCATAAGTTAGTGAAGGATGCAAATATGCATTAAAATAGAATTTTAATTTTTTTAATAATTTTTATCAAAATCTATGTGTTAACCCCCATGAAAATATTGAATTTTTCGGTAAATTCTCTATATACTGAAGTATATTATCTTTAGTGTTGTTTTAAAATTTCTAAACACTTAATAAATTTGAATTAATGTATATTAAACTCTCTTTCATGATACATGAGCATCTT